>NC_133617.1:403039371-403339371 GCF_048593235.1 Sminthopsis crassicaudata
CTGTGCTAATCCCATGGGAGGCCCCCTCCCCAGGGGCATCTTCCCAGCATCCTGACAGCCACCCAAACATTGGTTGATTTGAGTTGATTGGAGAGGCCCTTCGGTGTTTTTTGCCTGAGGTACAAAAGTGGCTACTTATTTATTACTGGGTGGACCCTCTTGCTTTTCAGGTGATGAAAGAGGCTTGAGAGGTTAAGGTTTGCAAGTAGCAAACAGGGGAGAGCAGACCCTCTGGCTCCAAGCTCAGAGTTCTTTCCCCTGGCCCTCGGTGGGCAGCTTCGGTCACTGAGAAATTCGCTTTTCCCTTGAGCTGAAGTCTGGATCCACTTCACTTCTGGCCTTTCCCCAAGCCTGACGAAACACCATCTCATTGGTGTGTGCGTATTTGAGATATCTGCAAAGAAGAAAATCCTTATTTCTGTTCTGCTAACAACTTTCCCTTCCCTTTTAACCCCGAATAAAGATTCTTCATCTGGACTCCATTTTTTGATGGCTGTATTTTAGTAAAATTGTTTTCCCTTATAATCGTGTGCATTATATTTTATGCATTTAAAATGTGATTCTGAGAAGGGGTTCACAGCCTGCCCAAGGGACATTTAAGAACAATGGGCAATTGCTATTGGGTAATGGGCAAAGCCATCAGCTGCAGTGAGTAAGGGGATAGGGTAAGAAAACAAATTTTATTTAACGCTTTTTGTGTCTTAGTTCTATGCTAGAATGGAAGACAAGGTGATACGGGTGGGAAACAAAAATTGGTTTTAGATTCTGATAGTCCACCTTCCTATTCCCCTTGCTTTCATCCTTTCTGTGTGATCTTAGTCAATTTTCCTCCCTCTCTCCCTTCCTTTCTTCCTCCTTCCTGAACTATCCTGTTCATAATCTCTTATAGCACTAAAGTATTCCATCATAGCCACACAACACATTTTATTCAGCCATTCCTCAATTGATGGACAGTCCTTAAATTTTCAACTTTTTGCAACCACAAAAAAGACCTGCTATAAATATTTTTATACACATAGGTCCTTTCCTCTTTTCTCTGACCTTTTGGAGTTAGACCTAGTAGTGGTATTGTTGAATTAAAGAGTATGCACAGTTCTATATTCCATTAAGCATAGTTCTACATTGTTCTCTAGAGTGATTGGGACGATTCACAACTCCACCAACAAGGGATGAGTATTGAGCAAATTTTGTAACCCCCATGAACCTTAACTTTATTTTATGAGTAAAATGATGGGATTATACTTATGTATTTCTAGTTAAAAGATCTATGAATTTATAATCTAAACTCCTACTGAAATACTCAATATTCAGAATACCACCTCTAAGTTCTCCCTCTCTCTTGTCTGATTTTTATTCTTCCACTGTTGTGCTCTTCCTTTTAACTCTTTCCTATTTATTTTGCATGTATCTTACTCTCCCTGTATTTGTTCTTTACTCATTTGTAAGCTCATTGAGGGCAGGAAATGTCTTTTACCTTTTTTTTTTTTTTTTTTTTTTTTTTTGTATCCCCAGAGCTTAGCATAGTGCCTATCTTATAGTTGGTGCTTAATAAATATTTATTGTTTGATTGATCTCCCCCCCCCCCCCCCCGCCCCCAGGCTGGGGTTAATTGACTTGCCCAGGGTCACACAGCTAGGAAGTGTTAAGTGTCTGAGACTAGATTTGAACTCGGGTCCTCTTGAATTCAGGGCTGGTGCTCTATACACTGCACCACCTAGCTGCCCCCTGTTTGATCTTCAAATTTTTGTCATGATTCCTTTGATATGAAGGCATTAGCTTCCATAGTATTTTTGGCCTTTTTGCATTCATTATTATTTTCTTTTTAATTATTCTTTTTTCTTATTAATAACCACTTTTATAAGATTAGTCCTGAAAGCAGTTCTTCTTAGTTGACCATCTCTCTCCTTCACTGATTTAAAACACTAGGAACAACCCCTTCCTGGCTCTCTGTGTAGCATAATGAAAGTTTAGTCTCTTGGTTCAGTTCTGCTTTCTTTAGACTGAAAGCTCTTTGGAAGCAGGAATTGGGAATCCTGTTTTCTGTTTTCTACATTATCTAATAGAAGCCTTGGCTATAATGGATATTTCTTTTTTCTTTTTCTTCTTTTTTTTTTTTATTTATTCATTTTTCCAAATTATCCCCTCCCTCCCTCCACTCCCTGCCCCCGATGGCAGGTAATCCCATACATTTTACATGTGTTACAATATAACCTAGATACAATATATGAGTGTAAATACCATTTTCTTGTTGCACATTAATTATTAGCTTCCGAAGGTCTAAGTAACCTGGGTAGATAGACAGTAGTGCTAACAATTTACATTGGCATCCCAGTGTTCCTTCTCTGGGTATAGTTATTTCTGTCCATCATTGATCAGCTGGAAGTGAGTTGGCTCTTCTTTATGTTGAAGATTTCCACTTCCATCAGAATACATCCTCATACAGTATTGTTGTTGAAGTGTATAGTGATCTTCTGGTTCTGCTCATTTCACTCAGCAACAGTTGATTTAAGTCTCTCCAAGCCTTTCTGTATGCCTCCTGCTGGTCATTTCTTACAGAGCAATAATATTCCATAACCTTCATATACCACAATTTACCCAACCATTCTCCAATGGATGGACATCCATTCAACTTCCAGTTTCTAGCTACAACCCAAAGAGCTGCCACAAACATTTTGGCACATACAGGTCCCTTTCCACTCTTTAGTATTTCTTTGGGATATAATCCCAATAATAGCAATGCTGGGTCAAAGGGTATGCACAGTTTGACAACCTTTTGGGCATAGTTCCAAATTGCTCTCCAGAATGGCCGGATTCTTTCACAACTCCACCAACAATGTATCAGTGTCCCAGTTTTCCCACATCCCCTCCAACATTCATCATTATTTGTTCCTGTCATTTTAGCCAATCTGACAGGTGTGTAGTGGTATCTCAGAGTTGTCTTAATTTGCATTTCTCTGATCAGTAGTGATTTGGAACACTCTTTCATATGAGTGGAAATAGTTTCAATTTCATCATCTGAGAATTGTCTGTTCATATCCCTTGACCATTTATCCATTGGAGAATGGTTTAGTTTCCTGTAAATCAGGGTCAGTTCTCTATATATTTTAGAAATGAGACCTTTGTCAGAACCTTTCCTTTTAAAAATATGTTCCCAATTTGTTACTTCCTTTCTAATCTTGTTTGCATTAGTATTGTTTGTACAGAAACTTTTTAGTTTGATGTAATCAACATCTTCTATTTTGTGGTCAATAATGATCTCTAATTCTCCTCTGGTCATAAATTCCTTCCTCCTCCACAGGTGTGAGAGGTAGACTATTCTCTGTTCCTCTAATCTATTTATGATCTCATTCTTTATGCCTAAATCATGGACCCATTTTGATCTTATCTTGGTATATGGTGTTAAGTGTGGGTCCATATCTAATTTCTGCCATACTAATTTCCAGTTTTCCCAACAGTTTCTTCCGAATAATGAATTTTTGTCCCTAATATTGGTATCTTTGGGTCTGTCAAAGATTAGATTGCTATAGATGTACCCTTTTTTTGTCCTTTGTATCTAATCTGTTCCACTGATCTACCGTTCTATTTCTTAGCCAGTACCAAATGGTTTTGGTGACTGCTGCTATGTAATATAGCTTTAGGTCAGGTACACTTAGACCACCTTCCTCTGACTTTTTTTTCATTAGTTCCCTTGTAATTCTCGACCTTTTATTCTTCCATATGAATTTTGTTGTTATTTTTTCTAGGTCATAACAATAGTTTCTTGGGAGTCTGATTGGTATAGCGCTAAATAAATAGATTAGTTTGGGGAGTATTGTCATCTTTATTATATTCGCTCGGCCTATCCAAGAGCACTGAATGTCTTTCCAATTATTTAAATCTGACTTTATTTTTGTGGCAAGTGTTTTGTAATTTTTCTCCTATAATTCCTGACTATTCTTTGATAGATGGATTCCCCAAAACTTTATATTCTCAACATTTGTTTGGAATGGAATTTCTCTTTGTATCTCTTGCTGTTGCATTTTGTTGGTGATATATCAGAATGCTGAGGATTTATGTGGATTTATTTTGTATCCTGCCACTTTGCTAAAATTCTGAAGTATTTCTAAGAGCTTTTTAGCGGAGTCTTTTTTTTTTTATTTTATAATTATAACATTATTTTGACAGTACATATGCATGGGTAATTTTTTACAACATTATCCCTTGCACTTACTTCTATTCAGATTTTTTCCCTTCCTCCCCCAACCCCCTCCCCCATATGGCAAGCAGTCTTATATATGTTAAATATATTACAGTATATTCTAGATACAATATATGTGTGTAGAACCGAATTTTTTGTTGCACAGGAAGAATTGGATTCAGAGGTAAAAATAACAATTTACATTCATTTCCCAGTGTTCCTTTTCTGGATGTAGCTGGTTCTGTCCATCATTAATCAATTGGAATTGGATTAGCTCTTCTCTATGGTGAAGAAATCCACTTCCATCAGCATACATCCTCGTACAGTATCATTGTTGAAGTGTATAATGATCTTCTGGTTCTGCTCGTTTCACTCAGCATCAGTTGATGTAAGTCTCTCCAAGCCTCTCTGTATTTCTCCTGTTGATCATTTCTTATAGAACAATAATATTCCATAACATTCGTATACCATAGTTTACCCAACCATTCTCCAATGGATGGACATCCATTCATCTTCCAGCTTCTAGCCACGATGAAAAGGGCTGCCACCAACATTTTGGCACATACAGGTCCCTTTCCCTTCTTTAGTAGTTCCTTGGGTTATAAGCCCAGTAGTAGTATGGCTGGGTCAAAGGGTATGCACATTTTGATAACTTTTCCGGCATAATTCCAGATTGCTCTCCAGAATGGTTGGATTCTTTCACAACTCCACCAACAATGCATCAGTGTCCCAGTTTTCCCACAGCCCCTCCAACATTCATCGTTATTTGTTCCTGTCATCTTAGCCAATCTGACAGGTGTGTAATGATACCTCAGAGTTGTCTTAATTTGCATTTCTCTGATCAATAGTGATTTGGAACACTCTTTCATATGAGTGGAAATAGTTTTAATTTCATCATCTGAAAATTGTCTGTTCATATCTTTGATCATTTATCAATTGGAGAATGGCTTGATTTCTTATAAATTAAAGTCAATTCTCTGTATATTTTGGAGATGAGGCCTTTATCAGAACCTTTAACTGTAAAAATTTTTTCCCAATTTGCTACTTCCCTTCTAATCTTGTTTGCATTAGTTTTGTTTGTGCAGAAACTTTTTAATTTGGCATAATCAAAATGTTCTATTTTGTGATCAATAATGGTCTCTAGTTCTCCCTTGGACACAAACTCCTTCCTCCTCCACAAGTCTGAGAGGTAAACCATCCCATGTTCCTCCAATTTATTTATGATTTCGTTCTTTATGTCTAAATCTTGGACCCATTTTGATCTAATCTTAGTATGTGGTGTTAAATGTGGGTCCATGCCTAGTTTCTGCCATGCTAATTTCCAGTTTTCCCAGCAGTTTTTGTCAAATAATGAATTCTTATCCCAAAAGTTGGGATCTTTGGGTTTGTCAAAGATTAGATTTCTATTTTTATTCACTATCTTGCCCTGTGAACCTAACCTATGCCACTGATCAACTAGTCTATTTCTTAGCCAATACCAAATGGTTTTGGTGACTGTTGCTTTATAATATAGCTTTAGGTCAGGTACACTTAGACCACCTTCCTCTGACTTTTTTTTTTCATTAGTTCCCTTGCAATTCTCGACCTTTTATTCTTCCATATGAATTTTGTTGTTATTTTTTCTAGGTCATTACAATAGTTTCTTGGGAGTCTGATTGGTATAGCACTAAATAAATAGATTAGTTTGGGGAGTATTGTCACCTTTATTATATTCACTCGGCCTATCCAAGAGCACTGAATGTCTTTCCAATTATTTAAATCTGACTTTATTTTTGTGGCAAGTGTTTTGTAATTTTTCTCCTATAATTCCTGACTATTCTTTGGTAGATGGATTCCCCAAAACTTTATATTCTCAACATTTGTTTGGAATGGAATTTCTCTTTGTATCTCTTGCTGTTGCATTTTGTTGGTGATATAGAGGAATGCTGAGGATTTATGTGGATTTATTTTGTATCCTGCGACTTTGCTAAAATTCTGAATTATTTCTAATAGCTTTTTAGCAGAGTCTTTGGGGTTCTCTAAGTATACCATCATGTCATCTGCGAAAAGTGACAATTTGATTTCTTCATTTCCTACTCTAATTCCTTGAATCTCTTTCTCGGCTCTTATTGCCGAGGCTAGAGTTTCTAGTACTATATTGAATAGTAATGGTGATAGTGGGCAACCTTGTTTCACTCCTGATCTCACAGGGAAAGGTTCTAGTTTATCACCATTACATATGATGTTCACTGAAGGTTTTAAATATATGCTCCTTATTATTTTAAGGAATAGTCCATTTATTCCTATACTCTCAAGCGTTTTTAGTAGGAATGGATGTTGGATTTTATCAAATGCTTTTTCTGCATCTATGGAGATGATCATATGGTTTTTATTAATTTGATTATTAATATGGTCAATTATACTAATAGTTTTCCTAATATTAAACCAGCCCTGCATTCCTGGTATAAATCCCACTTGGTCATAGTGTATTATCCTGGGGATGAGTTTCTGAAGTCTATTTGCTAATATCTTATTTAAGATTTTAGCATCAATATTCATTAACGAAATTGGTCTATAGTTTTCTTTCTCAGTTTTCGATCTACCTGGTTTAGGTATCAGTACCATGTCTGTGTCATAGAAGGAATTTGGTAGGACTCTTTCAATCCCTATTTTTTCAAATAGTTTACATAGCATTGGAGTTAGTTGTTCTTTAAATGTTTGGTAGAATTCACCTGTAAATCCATCTGGTCCTGGGGACTTTTTCTTAGGAAGTTGGTTAATAGCTTGGTCTATTTCTTTTTCTGAGATGGGACTATTTAGACTACTTACTTCTTCCTCTGTTAATCTGGGCAAGCAAGCTATAGTTTTGAAGGTATTCTTCCATTTCATTTAAGTTATCGAATTTATCGGCATAAAGTTGAGCAAAGTAGCTCCTAACTATTGTTCTAATTTCCACTTCATTAGTGGTGAGTTCACCCTTTTCATTTTCAAGACTATCAATTTGCTTTTTCTCTTTCCTTTTTTTAATCAGGTTTAGTAAGGGTTTGTCTATTTTGTTGGTTTTTTTCATAAAACCAACTCTTAGTTTTATTAATTAATTCAATAGTTTTTTTACTTTCAATTTTATTAATCTCACCTTTTATTTTTTGAATTTCAAGTTTTGTGTTTGTCTGGGGGTTTTTAATTTGTTCCTTTTCTAGCAATTTTAGTTGTAAGGCCAATTCGTTGGCCCTCTCTTTCTCTATTTTATGCAAGTAGGCCTGTAGAGATATAAAACTTCCCCTTATTACTGCTTTGGCTTATCCCACACATTTTGGTATGAGCTTTTTAGCAGAGTCTTTGGGGTTCTCTAAGTATACCATCATGTCATTTGCAAAGAGTGATGGTTTGATTTCCTCATTTCCTACTCTACTTCCTTGAATCTCTTTCTCGGCTCTTATTGCTGAGGCTAGCGTTTCTAGTACTATATTGAATAGTTATGGTGATAGTGGGCAACCTTGTTTCACTCCTGATCTTTCTGGGAAAGGTTGAAGTTTATTTCTATTGCATATGATGCTTACTGAAGGTCTTCAATATATGCTCCTGATTATTCTAAGGAATAATCCATTTATTCCTATACTCTCAAGAGTTTTTAGAAGGAATGGATGTTGGATTTTGTCAGATGCTTTTTCTGCATCTATTGAGATGATCATATGGTTCCTATTAATTTGATTATTAATATGGTCAATTATACTAATCGTTTTCCTAATATTAAACCAGCCCTGCATTCCTGGTATGAATCCTACTTGATCATAGTGTATTATCCTGGGGATGATTTTCTGAAGTCTTTTTGCTAATATCTTATTTAAGATTTTAGCATCAATATTCATTAAGGAAATTGGTCTATAATTTTCTTTCTCAGTTTTCGATCGACCTGTTTTAGGTATCAGTACCATGTCTGTGTCATAAAAGGAGTTTGGTAGGACTCCTTCATTCCTTATTTTTTCAAATAGTTTATATAGCATTGGGGCTAATTGTTCTTTAAATGTTTGGAAGAATTCACATGTAAATCCATCTGGTCCAGGGGATTTTTTCCTGGGGAGTTGATTAATAGCTTGTTCTATTTCTTTTTCTGAAATGGGACTATTTAAGCAATTTATTTCCTCCTCTGTTAATCTAGGAAGCCTATATTTTTGGAGGAAGTCATCCATTTCACTTAAGTTATCAAATTTATTGGCATAAAGTTGGGCAAAGTAACTCCTTATTATTTCTCTAATTTCCTCTTCATTGGTGGAAAGATCCCCCTTTTCATCTGTAAGACTAACAATTTGATTTTCCTCTTTCTTTTTCTGATCAGATTTATCAAAGGTTTATCTATTTTATTGGCTTTTTCATAAAACCAACTCTTGGTTTTATTTATTAATTCAATAGTTTTTTTTACTTTCAATATTATTGATTTCTCCTTTTAATTTTTGTATTTCAAGTTTAATTTTTGGTTGGGGGTAAAATTTAAAATTTTTTAAAATTACATGAATCAGTTAGTCCCAAGTCCTACTGGTCTTCCAGCTACTTCCCTGAATCATTGCCCAGCGTGAATATTGAGACAGTTATTACTCCAATTCACTATACCTTACGGGTGCTGCAATAGAGTATTGAAAAGTGAGTCCTGGATTTGAAGTTGGAAGCCCTGAGGTTGAGTCTTAACACTGCTAGATATTGGCCATGTTATTCTAAGCAATTTTAACCGGCACCGGACACGGACCTCCCTTTCTCGGCTGAGGGAGAAGGCCCGGAGAAGGCCCGGGAGCGCCGCTCCTTCCTCCCGGCCGCGCTCGGCAGCGCTCCGTACCTCTCTCCCGGGAATAACGGCGCACGCGTCCCGAGAGGGCGCCCGAGGGGCTGGGCCCGGTCTCTTCCTGGGCTCGCGGCCCGCGAAAGCGCGGGCGGCCCTCAGGTTTCCGACGGGATTCCACAGATCTCCCCCCTCCCCCATGGCGGGGAAGATGGCTGTAGGATGTCCCCAGGTGTTACATCCCGAGCCCTTCCGACACTGTTCTCTCCCACCTAGGTTGGAGGAGGCGGAAGCAGGACGGGCAGCCAAGCGCGGCCGGGCGGGGCCCAGCGCTCTCCGCCTCCTCCCGGAGAATCGAGGCGGCTCGGTCCGAGGCGGGGGACCGGGGTTGAGCCTGCCCGCCGCGTGCCCGAGGGAGGTTACCCGGGCTCCGCGCCGGGGCCTCCTCCTCCGAGAGGAGAGCCTGAATGAAGCGCGCGGCCTGGAGCGCGGTTTCAGGCTGCTCCCTGAGCCTCCGGCACAGTTTGGGGAAAGGGGGCGATCGGCGCTTCTGCTAACGGTCCCTCCGACTTCCGTTGTCTCCCAGAGCTTGTGTTTGGTTCCGAAGGCGAAGCGTCCGATCCATTTGTGATACAAGTGTGACACTGGCCCGGCCACCGCGGGAGCGCTGACTTCTAGCCCACGGCACTGTCGCAGACTCTAGTTGGGGGCGATTGGTTTTTTTTGTTTTTTGTTTTTTGTTTTTTTTGTTTTTTGTTTTTTTTTATCTACTTTGCTGACTTTTTGTCTAGTTTAATATGAAAGCGTTCCCCATTACCAGGGGCCTCTGGGAAGTGTGTGGGGCCACGTGTGAGCTCAGGAGCATGAGTCTTTCCCACTCGCCTTCTAGCCACTGAGCCACAAGTGGGCTGATACCCAACAAGTCAACATCAAGAGCTGCCTTTTTGATTATTACCACCTAGTAAGACCCCAACATCCCCCCTTTCTTTTGATTTAGATATTACACATAATGACACGATTCCATAAAGACATAGTATCCTAATACATGTTAGAAGTAGGTAACAAAGAACACGCTCAAATCATCACAAAATGGGACTTTAATACATGTTCCTAAGTCCTTCCCAGCACCCCTGCCGCTCCAGCCCAAAGAGGGCAAACCGAGGGAGAAGAGGAGAAGAGGAACATCCTCGTGGCGCATGCAGGGTCCGAAGCAGCAGGCTGGGCTTGCTCAAATAAGTCCTCGTTGTTTCTTATAATCTTCTAAATTCAGAGATCTTTTGGGGGCACCACCGTTGGCTGGGGGAGCCTTTGGAGTGATGGCCAGTGTCTTTAATTCCCAACTGGGAATTTGCAAGTCGATGTTCACATCAAAATCATGCGCTTTGAACAGGTCCTCTGAGAGGTCACTGGCTGACTTAGAGTCGATGTCTTTGTGCTCGTTCATCTCCTTAGGAGCATCTGGTAATGCCCCCGAGCCATATTGTGCGTTCAGCTGAGCCACGATGGCAGCTTGAACAGCAGGGTCTCTGGAATTGGAGACGATAGTCGGTTTGCAGTGCCGCCTAGTGAAGGGGTCCATCTGTTGATTTTTCATGTTGTGACTTTCAGCCACACGGGCTTTCTCAGCCTCAACAATGTTCCACTCCCGATTTCGTTGGTTGATGTCACTGATGGCAGAAATATTCTTTGTTCGTTGCCGATCTAGGGCCTCTGCCCTTTTCTCCAACTCAATCAGTTGATCTTGGATGTGTTTCGCCTTGGCTTGGTCTCCCAAATCTTCTGCTATGGCCTTCTCCTTCAGAAGCTGCATTTTTTTCATGGCATAGTTGGGTGGAGCTTTTCGGAATCTCGCTTTCTCTTTTACAATCTCTTCGATATCCCGATCATTGAATTGATAATTCAAAGTTTCTTGAATGGACACTTCCTTCTTGTTGATTTCATCCAAGGTAGGGAGCTGCAGGCCAGCAGAAAGCATCGCCTCTTTCCATTTCCTAAATTCACTTTCTGTGAACTCTTGGTTTGAGACAAACTCCAAGCGGATTACTCGCTGGTCGTTGCCATGCCTCAACTGCAATCCTTTATTTGTCCTAGTGCCACCCAACTGATAAGCCTTGGGTGTTTCTACCACGCCGGTGATTTCAGCAACCCGATAGACAGGTTTACTGTTGTGGTTGCCGATGCCAACCCGCACAAAACATCCTGGGACTGCCTTAGCAAAGAAAGGCATGTGACACCACTGTTCCAGCTTGTGCCGGGATAACCGCGCTCGGTTCAACTCTTCAGGCAGAGAAACTGGCTGGGATTTGGGAGGAACCTCTTCCTTTTCCTCTTCTTCATCAGATGATGTCATCCTAGATGAACCATCTGTCTTCTCACTGGACTTATCGTCCTCATCAGAGTAAACTTCACTTGTTTTTAATGGTTGTTTTTTGGCAAGCAGCTCAGCTGTTCTATTCTTCCGTTTTTCTCTCTCTGCTTTCAGTTCTTCCATGGCCTGAGATTTTTTGTCTAGTTTGTTATCCTGCTTGGAATGCCGCTCCTTATTATGGGACATGAGCTGGGACTCTTGAATCTGTGTAAGTTTTTTCTTCTCTCGTTCTTCTTGTTTTTTCTTTTCCTCTTTCTTCTTGGCTATTTTTAATTTCTTCTTCATTTCAGACCTTCTCTTCAGCACCTCTCTCTTTTCTATCCTGTGAAACAATTCCTGTTCTCTCTCCTTCTCCGTCATTTGTTCTAAACGGGCCCTATCTTCTTCATCTCCCGTGAGGTCTTCTCCATACCCATGATGGAATTCCTCATCCTCAGAAGAAGAATCTGAATCTGAGCTGGAGGAGGAACTGTTACTGTTGGAGTCAGACACTTCACCTTCTTCAGGGGCTGAACTCTCAGCTGAGATGTCTTTGTCAGAGCTGTCTGAGGAAGCAGCTTTGTTTGTCTGTTTTTTCATGGTTCCCTTCTTCTCTATCTTCCTAGTTTTTCCTTTTTTCTTATTTTTTGCACCTCCAACTGTGCACTCATCATCACTGTCTGATGTTTTAGAGTCTGAAGAAGCGGCAGGCTGACTAACAGGTTGCTCCTCCTCCTTGGAGTCACTCCGTTTCCGTTTGGCTAGGGGCAAGAGCTCCTGATCCAGGTTCTCATCACTGCTGCTGTCCTCCATGTCAGAGTGGATCACAACGCGGCTTTTCCGCTTCTTGTCCATGATGGTACCCCAGCTCCCACGCCGGACGCCCTGTTCCGGTGCCAAAATGTAAAGTCCAAGCTTGCCCCCTCTGAAGGGCTCCGAATCAGCCAGAGTCAGGGTAAGCAACAGTCCTTGCCTCGAGTTGGAGCCAAAATGTAGTGTCCTGTTGTCTGTCAATTGCGATCCTTCTCTGGGAGAAGGTTTCTTTTCTGTAAATCCTTTTCTCTGTGAGCAGGTTTCTGGAACCTCCAGCCAGAGAGAAGGTAGAATCTCGAATCCTCTTCTTCCTGAATCCTGGCTCCTTTTATCCTCCCAGAGAATGGTGTAAACTCCTTTAAAGGTGTAAACTCCTTTCAGAAGACTAAAGGTGTAAACTCCTTTAAAGGGGAAGTATGTCCTGTGTAATCGAACTCTAGTGAACCAGTTTTCTTCATGGCATTCAGGGAAGTTCTTTCTCCTATGTAACCATTAACATGCTTTCTTATTTGTGCATATATTTACTTTGATTTCCCAACATTTATCACTTTCCTTTTTTTCTTTCTTTTTTTTTTTCTTTTGATAACTTTTTATTGACAGTACGTATGCATGGGTAATTTCACAACATTATCCCTTGTATTCACTTCTGTTCTGAATTTTCCCCTCCCTCCACTCCCTCCCTTAAATGGCATATAGTTTTATACATGTTAAATATGTTATAGTCTATCTTAGATACAATATATGTGTGCAGAACCGAACAGTTCTCTTGTTGTATAGGGAGAATTGGATTCAGAAGGTAAAAAGAACCTGGGAAGAAAAACAAAAATGCAAACAGTTTTCAACAGGAAAAACATTTCCTCTTCACACCGATGTAACCATGATTGCAGTCTAAATCAAAAGGTTCTCTGGGGAGGGACTGGTCCTTCACCAATGGCTTTAGGAGAATCTGGGAACAGTGGCAAAGGGCGGCTTTTTCTTTTAACAGGGGTGGGCTGGAAGACCTGCCTCTAACACAACTTTGTAACCCCCCATGGAGCAGTGTTGTCACAGAATTTGAGCCCCTGGCTTTTCAGGGTTGGATGGGAAGGCCAGGAAGACCAACTCCTTTCCAAAGAATGCTTCTGTTCAATCACTTGTTGAAGCAACACACATTTATCATCCATTTTCTTATTATACCAGGGACACTATCTGGGATGGAACAGGGATGGAAACACAAAAATAAGGCCATCCCTGCCCTCAAGGAGCTTGTGTTCTGTTTGGGGCTTCATCAACACCTGTGTTTAATCAGCTTTTTTCATTCCCCTTCCTTCATGTATCTAGAGCAAGGCCCCACTAGAGGGGATTCTCCTCCAAACAGCTGAAATTCAGAAAGCAAAAGTTGTTTTTTAGCAACAAGGAAACCTCTGAGCTTAACACTTTTGAGGATAATTAGTGAAAATAGGAAGTTGGCAAGCTCCCTGTGAGCTTCTCCCGGGGCCTTCTCTGTGCTAATCCCATGGGAGGCCCCCTCCTCAGGGGCATCTTCCCAGTATCCTGACAGCCACCCAAACATTGGTTGATTTGAGTTGATTGGAGAGGCCCTTCGGTGTTTTTTGCCTGAGGTACAAAAGTGGCTACTTATTTATTACTGGGTGGACCCTCTTGCTTTTCAGGTGATGAAAGAGGCTTGAGAGGTTAAGGTTTGCAAGTAGCAAACAGGGGAGAGCAGACCCTCTGGCTCCAAGCTCAGAGTTCTTTCCCCTGGCCCTCGGTGGGCAGCTTCGGTCACTGAGAAATTTGCTTTTCCCTTGAGCTGAAGTCTGGATCCACTTCACTTCTGGCCTTTCCCCAAGCCTGACGAAACACCATCTCATTGGTGTGTGCGTATTTGAGATATCTGCAAATAAGAAAATCCTTATTTCTGTTCTGCTAATAACTTTCCCTTCCCTTTTAACCCAGAATAAAGATTCTTCATCTGGACTCCATTTTTTGATGGCTGTATTTTAGTAAAATTGTTTTCCCTTATAATCGTGTGCATTATATTTTATGCATTTAAAATGTGATTCTGAGAAGGGGTTCACAGCCTGCCCAAGGGACATTTAACAACAATGGGCAATTGCTATTGAGTAATGGGCAAAGCCATCAGCTGCATTGAGTAAGGGGATATGTTAAGAAAACACATTTTATTTAACGCTTTTTGTGTCTTAGTTCTATGCTAGAATGGAAGACAAGGTGATACGGGTGGGAAACAAAAAATTGGTTTTAGATTCCGATAGTCCACCTTCCTATTCCCCTTGCTTTCATACTTTCTGTGTGATCTTAGTCAATTTTCCTCCCTCTCTCCCTTCCTTTCTTCCTCCCTCCTGAACTATCCTGTTCATAATCTCTTATAGCACTAAAGTATTCCATCATAGCCACACAACACATTTTATTCAGCCATTCCTCAATTGATGGACAGTCCTTCCATTTTCAACTTTTTGCAACCACAAAAAAGACCTGCTATAAATATTTTTATACACATAGGTCCTTTCCTCTTTTCTCTGACCTTTTGGAGTTAGACCTAGTAGTGGTATTGTTGAATTAAAGAGTATGCACAGTTCTATAGTCCATTAAGCATAGTTCTACATTGTTCTCTAGAGTGATTGGGACGATTCACAACTCCACCAACAAGGGATGAGTATTGAGCAAATTTTGTAACCCCCATGAACCTTAACTTTATTTTATGAGTAAAATGATGGGATTATACTTATGTATTTCTAGTTAAAAGATCTATGAATTTATAATCTAAACTCCTACTGAAATACTCAATATTCAGAATACCACCTCTAAGTTCTCCCTCTCTCTTGTCTGATTTTTATTCTTCCACTGTTGTGCTCTTCCTTTTAACTCTTTCCTATTTATTTTGCATGTATCTTACTCTCCCTGTATTTGTTCTTTACTCATTTGTAAGCTCATTGAGGGCAGGAAATGTCTTTTACCTTTTTTTTTTTTTTTTTTTTTTTTTTTTTTTTTTTTTGTATCCCCAGAGCTTAGCATAGTGCCTATCTTATAGTTGGTGCTTAATAAATATTTATTGTTTGATTGATCTTCGCCCCCCCCCCCCAGGCTGGGGTTAATTGACTTGCCCAGGGTCACACAGTTAGAAAGTGTTAAGTGTCTGAGACCACATTTGAACTCGGGTCCTCTTGAATTCAGGGCTGGTGCTCTTTCCACTGCGCCACATAGCTGCCCCCTGTTTAATCTTCAAATTTTTGTCATGATTCCTTTGATATGAAGGCATTAGCTTCCATAGTATTTTTGGCCTTTTTGCATTCATTATTGTTTTCTTTTGAATTATTCTTTTTTCTTATTAATAACCACTTTTATAAGATTAGTCCTGAAAGCAGTTCTTCTTAGTTGACCATCTCTCTCCTTCACTGATTTAAAACACTAGGAACAACCCCTTCATGGCTCTCTGTGTAGCATAATGAAAGTTTAGTCTCTTGGTTCAGTTCTGCTTTCTTTAGACTGAAAGGTCTTTGGAAGCAGGAATTGGGAATCCTGTTTTCTGTTTTCTACATTATCTAATAGAAGCCTTGGCTATAATGGATATTTCTTTTTTCTTTTTCTTTTTTTTTTATTTATTTATTTATTCATTTTTCCAAATTATCCCCTCCCTCCCTGCACTCCCTTCCCCCGATGGCACGTAATCCCATACATTTTACATGTGAAAACGTGCCAAACTTATAGATGGCAATCGAGTTCGGAAGCTGTCCCCAAGAGAGCCACAGCTCAACCAAACCCTCCCAGTAGTCAGTGGGGCAGCGACCAGACATAAGTTCAAGAGTACAAGAGGACATACAAGTCAAAGGTCAGCTAAAACAGTGAGTCCTAATCTAGGGGACTTGTGGATACTGGGGTTCAGAGCAAGTAGAGGATCATAACCCAGGCAGCAGAAGGAAAATTTTCACAACTGATATTATTATGACAAATAGCTAACGAAACCAGTCAGTTAGAAGCCAAATGTAAGGATTCAGTAAGTCTTAAGGGTTTAGATATGGATACAAAAGGTTAGTTATAAAGTTAGTTAGAATTATGCAGGTTAATTGAGTGTAAGAATGGACATAAAGCTCAAGTACCAGCTATTACCAACTTTGATTCCAAAGCTGTAAGACGCTTTTGAGGCACTGTCCATAATGAGATATATTGTGAAACATATATTAAAAATGAAAACAATGTTCAAGTAAGTTATAGTACATCGTATTGGGGATAAACCACAGATATATGTGGCTGGATACAGTGTTATGGGCATAAGAACGAATGGCTGTGTGAGTCAGTATGAGATGATTGGTTATAATTAGGTAAATAAGCACTCTTGTTTGGAATGAGCCACATGTGGATGGGGATAGAGAGCTGATCCTGAAAAAGCATCCTGGAGGGGATCAAAGAGGTTGAAGTAGGAGGGCCGAAGTGCTTCGGAGCTAGTTTACACCTGCTCCTAGGAGAAGCAATTGTTAAATTTCAGTGTGAACGTTTATACCTCAGAAATTGATAAGCATCATGATTCAGATCTTGATTTATGATTTTGTTAATTGCCCAAATTTAAGAAAATGATGGATAAAATATTAATAAAGCAGATTAAATTTAAAAGTATGTTATATACACTTTTTTTGGATCAGAAACTGATCAAAATGTGAATTCCTTAGAAGCCGCTCACCATCTTCAGTGTGAAAGACTATAACAAGAGCAGGGCTGAAGATGTTAAACTAACAGGTGGAAAATGGTAGAGAAAAATTGGTCCTTTTCCTCTTTTACCCACTGTGTAAAAATGAATGAGGCGTCAATTGTTGTTTGTAATGAGATTCCAACTAGAAAAAGCTTTTCAAGTCTCTGTAATTAATTTATTTATAAGTCAAGTGACACAAACCATACTGCATGAAATGAACTAAAATTGTTAACTGGCTGACCTCAAGCTCGTTGCCTAAGGGGGTAATATCACACAAAGGACTCTGGGTTCATGGTCAGTAGACATAGCTTCTCATTCGGCGATCAGTAAATAAATTATTGATCATCAGCACCACAAGGTTCATCTTTTCCTCTCATGGCACCCCCTATCCATCTTCTTCCTAGTGAGCTCCACCCCCAGCCTTGTTCTCCAATCACTCGAGCTAACACAAGGAAACTGGGCTAGGGGAGCCGGAGTGAAGAGTCCAAAGTCATCTAGCTTGGAGGCATCAATCGGGGAGTGGCCAAGATAAAATCTGCCGGAAATGCTTCGAATGCTAGTTTCCCTTTTGTCTCTGTTTTAGGATCTGGGTATTAGTGTTTTAAAATTTTCAATTTTTTTTTCAGTTCTTATTGTCAAAGTATTATATATATAAATATATAATTACATATATTATTTGATATTATATATATATATAAAATTATTTTTTATTAAATTTTATTTAACTTTTACTTTATATAGCAAAACAACCATTTCTATATATTTTCACACAGGATTGGGAAAAATACAAATTACATTTAATTCTATGAAGTTCAGAATGTTGTATGCTTATTTGTTTTTTAAGGTTTTTAAAAGAAGTCTTTTTTTAAACAGCAGGAAATATGAGAGCAAAGCATTCTAGTTTAGTGGTAGTCTCCACCTTTTCCATGTTGGGAGTGATCAATCATGTGTAGAAAGAGAATTAAAGGGTTCAGGGAAGTGTTCTCTGTACTCTTCTTCCTGTCATAAAAATATTGGGGAAGCATTGATTTGGATTGGATTGGAGAGGCTTCTGATTCAGTGCTCCCTTGCTCTCCCCTTTCCCTCATGTCATCTTTTAAATACTTTTTAATTTAAAAAAATTAAATTTGTGAAACAAGCAATTCCATTACGTAGTATAAAAATTGGTTTCATAAAATTACAAATCTATTATGTACATCTTGTTATTCTTTATAAACATATAAGAGTTATCATGGAAATTTTTTTTCCCTTTTATTCTTTCCTTCATCCCTTCCCTACCCTATACATGGCTACCACTATATACAAATATTATATATATATATATATGTATATATATATATCACTCTATATATTTACTTATCATTTCTTTCTCTGGATGCAGATATTATCTTCCTTCCTACATCCTTTGTGGTTAAGTTCAATATTTATAATAGTCAAAATGGTTTATTTGCTTAAAACCATTCTTACCATAATATTGTTGTTAGCGTATACAGTCGTCTCTTGTTTCTGCTCATTTCATTCTTCATTATTTTGTTCAAAATCATTCTGAAATCATTGAGCTCCTCATTTCATATAGTATGGTAGTATTCCATCACAATCATATACCACAACTTGTTCAGCCATTTCCCAACTTATGGGCATCCCTGCAATTTCTAATTCTTTGCCACTACAAAGAAAGCTACTATAAATATTTTAGAATGTATAGGTTTTTTCCTTTTTCCACAATTATCTTTGAAAATAGACCTTATGGTGCATTGGTCAAAGGTTATAGTCAATTTAATAACTCTGCACATAACTCAAGTTCCACAATGGTTGCATTAGTTCTTAATTCCACTAACAATTAGTGTCTCAATCTCCTCTAGCATTTGTCACTTTGCCTTTCAGTCATTTCATTTTCATTTTCTGATAGGTGTAAAATGAAATATCTCAAGATTGTTTTAATTTGCATTTCTCTAATTAATGTTTTAGAGCATTTTTCACATGACTATAAATTGTTTTGATTTCTTTATCTAAAAACTGCCCGTTCCTATCTTTTAACAATTTATCAATTGAAGAATGATTCATATTTTTATAAATTTGATAAAATATTTTGCATTTGAGATATGAGACAAAAGTTTCTGAGATAACAAACATTACCTGAGAAACTATCTATAAATATCCCCCTTCCCCCAATTTTCTGGTTTCCTTCTGATCTTGGCTACATATGTTTTGTTTGTACAAAAATATTTTTAATTTAATGTCATGGAAGTTATCTGCCTTACACATCACTCTGTTCCCTCTTATTTATTCTTAAATTGTTTGCCTATCCATAAAAATTTTTTTTAAAACAATTTTGTCCATCATGTTCTTTTACAAAGATGGCTTTTCTAATGAAGGACTTGACATCCTTTAAGCACACTTATTTCTTTCATCCTTGGTATGTTTTGTTTTTCAGAGTTTAGGCAAATGATGATAAAGAAGTTTCTAATAGTAAAAAAAAAAAAAAAAAAAAAAAAAAAAAAAAAAAAAATTCACACAGGGAGCCTATAGTTTCCTTTAAAGATAATGACCAACCAAGGCAAATGGTGGGCAGCTGTCCCTCCTAAACTCATGAAGGGGAGGTTTAACTTCAGACTCATGGTTATAAAAAGAGGCACATGCCATAAGATGGTGCACATGGCAAACTGCTTAGGATCCTTCTTTTTCTTTAGGCTTTTGAAACTTCCACCTGACTGGATGCCTCCTCCCTTTTCCACTTCATCTCCTTGCTCTCAGTCCAAGGCTCTGGATTCGGCTCTGTTTGTTAGACATATTTTCTTTATCTTATGGAAGTTCATAGGAAAAAAAAAGGTCATAGTATCATTGATTTGTAATTGGATGAAATCTTACAAGTCATCCCATCTAACTTTGCTCTTAGTGACAGATGAAGAGATTGAAGATCGAAAAGTTAAGCGACCTGCCTAAAAGCAAGTAGATTGGTATTTTGAACTCAGTTCTTCTGGTAACAAATCCAGTATTTTCTATTTTTAGCAAAAAAGAGCAGTTAAGAAATCTATTGCCATAGTGTTAGTCTTGTTCCCTGTGTGTCTTTATCTGTAAAATAGGATAATAATAATACCCACTTAGAGGGTTGTTGTGAAGATTATATAAGATGATATTTGTAAAGTGCTTAGCACAGTACCTGGCACATAGTAGGTGCCTAATAAATGTTTGTTCTCTTCCCCCTTTCTTTCTCCCTCTACCACAATGAGGTCAGAGGTGAAGTTCCTGCTCCCATTTCCTGTTATGCAGCCTTAAAGGTGAGAGAGGAATATTATTCCCCAGGATATCAGTGAGAGTTGGATGTCAGGGAGAGGACTAGGGGGAAAATATAATAATAACTAATATATATTATATAATATATATAATAGTAATTAACATAATAGTACTTCAACATACCTCCTAGCCTTGTGAAGTTATATGATGTTATCATCCTATTTTACAGATGAGGAAATTGAGGGTGGAAAAGATTAAGTAATTTACTTGGAGCCACACAATTCAATGTTAGTGTCTATCACAGTGATGTCAATGTCAGTGTCAATCACAGCTATGTCAATGTCAATGTCAGTCACAGCTAGTCAATATTAGCATCTGTCAGAGTTAATGTCAGTGTCTATCATAGCTAGTCAGTGTCTGTGTCAGCTAGTCAATGTCAGTGTCTGTGTCAGCTAGTTAATGTCAAGTCCGAGGGAGGATTTGAAGTTGGCTCTTCTGGACTCAGAGGCCAGGGTTCTATCTATATACTTTATCATCTACCTGTTGATCTCAAGGGGAATGTCTGCTGAGAATTCCACCTGCTAAAAAGCATTCTTGTCATCACCGAGAAAGAGCATTGATTGTTGAACCCTGAAGTGCCCTTGATGATGCTATATATCCAAAGAACAGTGATACAAAGCAGAGAAGGGAATTAATTATTAACATAGACATGCTAAAGCTGAGAATAAAAGATGGTGAAATTGAATGGAAGGGGTGTGTATATGTGTGTTATGTGTGTGTGTATGTGTGTGTTTGTGTGTTGGGAAGCAATCTTTATTCACACAGCCAAAGGAATCCTCTTTGTGGGTGAGATAGTTATGATCTGATCATTAGGCATATTCAGGATCAGGCCAGATAACTTTGACAGGGGGAGTTCAGAGCATTTTCTGCTAGGTGCGGAGGACTGGGATAAATGATCTGAGAAGTCCCTCGAAGGCTGCTAACCTAATAGACACAACTCAGAGCTGACAGGGGAGGTAGTGATTCAAACTTGGCAATAACAGGATCCAAAAAAGCATTCCTGCTCCCTCCCCCCACCCCATTTTTCCCCAAGAAAAGTGAGGTGAAAGTTTCGGCTTGCATGGAATGTGATTAGATTTTTGTCCAGTTTATCATCTTTCTACCTTTCCTCTCATCTACCAGTGACTGGAGTCAGCCATGAGCACTGGTGTGGAAGTGCTCCTCATGCAAATACTTCTCCCTCCTTTCCCTTTTGTTAAGTGCGCCTTCCAGGAACCAGCACTCAGACAACAGTGACAGTTGTAAGAGGTTATTTTATTAAGTGGTTCTTCCTTAGGAAAATGCAAGTTAATTCGGGAGACTTTTGCTCTGCTTCCGAGACTTCTTCAGGAAGGAGCTGGAACTCTATCTTTCCAGAAATCAGCAGGAGTCGGGATCACTAAATGTCTTTATTCTAGATCTTTACCGTCACCTCCAAGGCCAGGTCACGAGTGCAAGTGAGAGTGAGTTCCACCACCCAAGTTTTTCTTACTCCTCCCACACAAGTCACTTCCTTCTCTTTGTCCCACCAATCAAGTCAGCACAGAACAGCTGGGGAGGGTCAACCTTAAACAAGTTAATAGGGAACCGTCCAATTGGCAATTAGTCTCACGTGCTTCATTATCCAAGTGCATTGCTCAGTTCTAGCCCTTTACATCTCAGGCTTTCTTTTGTTTTAGACCACAGGAGGTCGTGCCATCCCTGACTTTTCAGGGAGATGAGAACCCCAAAAAGGAGGTGATACGCCCCCCCTGACTTCTCAGGAGGGGAGATGAAAGCACTAAAAAGGAGATAATCACACCCTCCCTGACATCTCAGGAAGGGAGATGAAAAGCACCAAAGAGAAGTGAGGATTTGCTAGGGGTTTCTGGATTGAAGGGCCTTATTAGAGACAAGTATCCACAAACCCATCAGCATGGGAGTTATTACACAAGCACATAGCAATAACGCAGAGGCTATTAGTGGTGACTCTCCCCACAGTCAGTGCAGACTCGGTGTGGTGTAACAAACAGGAATTGTACATGCAAGGAGTGATATAACAAACAATATAAATTAACATGGTATTGTAAGAGATTTCCAGAAGTCCTAGAAGGAGGGTATGTGAACACCAGACACACATACCCCTTCTTCAGCAACCAAGAGATAGTCCAAAACCAATCTATTGTCCATTGCTTCACTGTTAGGGAATCCAATGATCCCCACAAGTTTTTGAAATCCCACATCAGTCTTTTTATATGTTAGGGAATCCAATGATCCCCACAAGTTTTTGAAATCCCACATCAGTCTTTTTATATGTTAGGGAATCCAATGATCCCCACAAGTTTTTGAAATCCCACATCAGTCTTTTTCTATGTTAGGGAATCCAATGATCCCCACAAGTTTTTGAAGTCCAGCAACAGTCTTATGATGCCTCAGAGAATCCAATAATTCCTGAGGATTTTCAAGTCCTACAATAGTCTTATGATGTCTCAGAGAATCCAATGATTCCTGAGGACTTTCAGTCCTACAATAGTCTTATGATGTCTCAGAGAATCCAATGATTCCTGAGGATTTTCAAGTCCAACAGTTTTTGATGTCCATGGGTCAAACGCCATAACTGCCAGGTTCTTTCAGTGGTGGGCACAGTCAGCAACAGAACCACCCGATGTTTCTTGGGCCTTCTCCTTCGTTTCAAGGGTCTGCTCTGTCTCTCTCCGATGGACAAGGCGAATACGGCTCGTTGGCACCCATCTGATTCCTTCTCCATCTGTAGAGATACAATCAAACCCTCTCCCCCAGGCAGTTAACCTATCTGGTCCCTTCCATTCACCACTTTCTGGATCTCTCCACATCACCTGGCGATTATCTAAGGACAGTGGAGATGCTCGCACTGGACACTGCCCTTCTGGTGGGTTATAAAACCTGTCTGCCGGAGCCAGTGCATCTTTGTCAAAAATTAGAAAATTAATGGTATAGAGAACTAAATTTAGAAGTTCCCTAGGGCTACCTGTGGCTCCCCCTTTCTTTTGTTTTGGAGTGTCTTAATATCTCTGTTTCTTCTCTCTACTATTGCCTGCCCTTGAGGATTAAAGGGTATGCCCGTGGTATGTAAAATCTTATACTGTGCACAAAAGTGTGTAAAGTGTTTAGATGTATATGTAGGTCCATTGTCTGTTTTTATTGCTTGTGGAACACCCATAATTGCAAATGCTTGTATAAGGAATTCAGTGACCACTCGGGCTGTCTCTTTTGCTGCTGGCATTGCAAATGTGAATCCTGAAAAGGTGTCTACCACGACATGGATAAAAGATAGACGACCAAAAGATTTATAATGGGTCACATCCATTTGCCAAATTTCATTAGGTCTCAAACCACGAGGGTTCTTCCCTGGAGGGAGTGTAGGAGCATGGAAAGGAAGGCAAGCTGTACAGGCTTTTACTATGCTCCTAGCTTCTTCTCTTGTTATTCCAAACTGCAAACATAAAGCTCGGGCAGCCTGATGATATTTAGAATGAGACTCTTGTGCTTCTTGAAATAAAGGAGTACTAGCCAGCATGGTTAGAAGGCTATCTGCCTTTGAATTACCATCAAAAATAGGACCTGGAAGTCCACTATGGGAGTGGACATGCAAAATATAAATCTTACCTGGATGCTTTCTCACTTGCTCTTGAAGCTCTTTAAAGAGCTGATATATATTGGAGGCTACAAATTTTATTTGGGCTGTGGCAATTCTTTGTACCACACCTACTGAATAGGCTGAATCAGATATTATATTTATGTCTCCCGGATAATAAGCAAGAGCATACAATTCATTCTGCTGAGTGGACTGAAAAGGAGTTCTGATTACTTTCTTTATAGTTAAGTCACGAGAATACACAGCGCAAATATTATGTTTGGATGCATCTGTAAAGATAGTTGGTCCTTTAAGAGGAACTTTAGAAACCTTTTCTTCAAGAATCAATTGCCAATTATGTAGCAGTCTGGTTATCTTTAATGGAGACCCGTGTGCAAAATTTGGAGCCATAGTTAATAAAATTTGCCACTCTGGGATGGTTTCGCAGCACACATTAACTTGTGCATTAGTATAAAAAGGTATATATCTTGTCAGGTCTTGTCCCAGATAATTGTACTGCTCGTTTAATGGCCTTTAATAAAATTCTAGCCACAAGCACTGGGTAAGGAATAAGGCTTTGTTCTGGTTGTGCTGGGAGGTTCACCCACTCTATCACACTGTCTCCTTGATGAAGGACTGCTGTGGGGGCCTCTTGTGTAGCAAAAACTGATATTTCCAAGGGTTTTTGAGTGACTCTTTCAACCACATTGGATAAAGCCAGTTCAACTTGTCTCAAAGCCTCTTGAGATTCTTTTGTAAGTTGGCGTGGTGAATTTAAAGCACTGTCTCCCCTTAAAATGTCATATAATGGTTGCAATTGACAGGTAGTCAAGCCTAGCACGGGACGCATCCATTGGATATCTCCTATCAATTTCTGGAAGTCATTTAAGGTGTTTAGCTTCTCTGTTCTTAAGGAGAGTTTTTGTATTGTAAGCACCTTAGGATATACTTCATATCCTAAATATTGAAAAGGAGCATGTCTTTGAATCTTTTCTGAAGCTATGTGCAATTTATAATTCCTTAGTGTTTCTATGGTTTTTTGTAGACATGCTTCTAACATTTGTTCCTCAGGTGCACATCCCAATATATCATCCATGTAATGTAATAACATTACTTTTGGAAATGCTTTTCTTACTGGAGTAAGAGCAGCAGCAACATACATTTGACACATAGTAGGGCTGTTTTTCATTCCCTGTGGCAAAACTGTCCATTCATATCTTTTATAAGGCTCAGCTAAGTTAACGCTGGGCACTGAAAAGGCAAATCTTTTCATATCCTCCTTATCTAGAGGGATAGAATAGAAACAATCCTTAATGTCTATAACCCACAGGGGCCATTCTCTAGGCAACTGAGTAGGAGATGGAAGTCCAGGTTGAAGAGTTCCCATAGTTTCCATCTGTTCATTTACCTTTCTTAAATCAGTCAACATCCTCCATTTTCCAGATTTCTTTTTTACAACAAATACTGGGGAATTCCAAGGCCTTAGAGAAGGTTGTAAGTGTCCTTGGTCAAGTTGTTCCTGTACTATATCTAGTAAGGCCTGAATTTTATTGTTATCTAAGGGCCACTGTTCTATTCACACTGGTGTATCAGTTTTCCACTGGATAGGAACAGGTGAAAGTATTGGCAGGCCTTCAACAGCAGCCCTGCCTAAAAAACCGAAGGACTCATTTTTAACCCTAATTGTTGTAAAATGTCTCTTCCTCACAGATTGATGGGGATTTTTTCAACTATAAAAGGAGTAAAAACTCCTGTTTCACCTTCAAATACCCATCTTAAAGGGGTAGCACTAACTTTAGCTGCTATTGATCCTCCTACCCCAGACATGTAGGTGTCTGCCTTTTTCTTTGGCCAGTGAGTGGGCCAGTTGGCACCTCTAATGACTGTGCCACTGCACCTGTGTCTACCAGTCCTTCTAATGCTATGCCATTTATATAGATGGTGAGCATAGGTCGGTCAGCTGTCACAGCTGCTGTCCAGTATATTCCTGGGTTTTTCTGCTTGGAGTCCGAACATGGGTGACTGTCACCAGGTTGCTTATTAGGAGTCTGTATCAATAAACCTGATGCTACTACTTCCCCTGGTTGATAAGTCACACATTGTCTCCCTGTGTTAGTGACTGGGATATTATCTACACATTCCCCAGTTTCCCACATCAGTGTATGAATGAACACTGTCTTGTAAGTACTCTCAGGAGGTGAAATGGTCAAGCCTACTGTGCCTGGAGGCAAGGGATCCATAGGTTGGAGAGGAACAGATTTCACCTCTCCAGGGGGTATCTCAATTGTCCCAGCTGCATACAACTCTATCCTCCCTAATTGTAGTCCCTTTCTCCCATCATGTTGCTTCCTGGCTGACTGATTGTGTAATCCCTTTCTCCCTTCAGATGGCTTCCTGGCTGATTGGTCATGTCTGGGTATTGGACTTGGAGGCACTCTCTGGGTGTGGCATCGGCTGCCATCATGCCCCAAGTGTTTTTTGCTTGGGGCCCTGGAGCTGGGCCCCTCATCCCGTTTCCCTGAATCAGTCTACACTCTGAGGCCCAATGGAGTCCTCTGTTGCATTTTGGACATGGGGTTTTGGGTCTTGTTCTCCCAGCCTGTCTTCTCACTCTGTCTCTATGCCAACATTGAGCTTTCAAATGGCCTACTTTACCGCATTGAAAGCATTGACGAGTCTCTCGGGAAACCCCTTGCCAAAAGGGACCCTGTCTCCCCATGTTGGGATCTTGGGAAGTCTGCATCATAGCCTGGCTATAAAAGGTACTTGTGCCCACTGTGGCACAGCGTCTTATGATCTCCTCTAAAGGAGCATCCTTACATAGTCCTAGTATAATCCTTCTACAAACCTCATTGGCATTGTCTCTAGCAAGTTGCCTCACCAAAGTGTCTGTTACTTCATTTTCACCATTAATCTGTATGACAGCTGTCTGCAAACGTGCCACAAAATCGGCAAAAGGTTCATTTGGTCCCTGTACAATTTTTGTGTAGGTCTCACCCTTGTAGTTTTTACTGGGGAGAGAAGCCCATGCTTTGATAGCAGCAGCAGAAATTTGCTCAAATGCTGTTATGGAGTAATTAATCTGTACCGAAGCGTCTGCATAAGAACCTACACCTATTAGTAGGTCATAGGTGATGGAAGTATTAGCTGGCACTTTGACTATTTTGTTGGGCTTGAATTCTACAGAGCTCAGTAAATTCAGAAAACCACAACAAATTTTGTCCAGGTTCTAAGCACACTTTTGCAATGACTTTCCAGTCACTAGGGGTTAAGGTTTCATAAGCCAAATTGTGTATTAACATCTTAACATAATCTGATGTAGCCCCAAAGACAGTGCAAGATTTTTTCAGGTTTTTAAGGACATCCATATTAAAAGGAGCATATCTTCTACTCTCTTGACCTGCAGAATTATACTGTTGAATCACGGGAAAAATTTGAAGTTTGAAATCATTATCTACTTCTTTTCCATTTTCAATTACTTCAATAAACCCTCTTTCTAATCTAGTTACAGGAGTGGGCAGTTGTTGGGGGGGGGGGCTCTGTGTGTGTGGGGGGGCGCTGATGATGTCACCGCCCCTCCCACTACTCCTCCTCCCTCCCTCCCTGAAGGTGGAGTGGATGTGGGCTGATCAATAATCTGCTCTCTAGGTGGGGTTGAAATTTCTTCCAGACAATCAGAGTCTACACCCTCAGATTCCTCATTCAAATCCCCTTGCCCTCTGGCAATGTCCTGAGTTTGCCTATCTTCTATCTTTTGTTTCTCAAGCTTCCTTCTCAGTGCCTTTTTAGAACTTTTCCTTCTTCTAAACTCTTCTCCATAGCTAAAGTCTAATAGAATCAAGTTGTATAGATAAAATACCTCTGGGAAAATTTGACAAATCCCATTTTTTGAGTAAAATTCTTTCAAGTTCCACTAGCTTCCATTTATCTATACGTAGTTTTTCTTCATTTAAGAACTAAGGGGACTCAATGAGTGTAAGAGATTATTCATTTGTGGGATGGGAACAAGTAAACTTTTCTCATCAATTATCTTAATTATATCCTCTATAGCATTGCTAGATGAGGCAGGGGCTGGGGTTGGAGCAGGGTCAGCTGAGGCCCAGGATTTACCTAACATCTGCCCCATCTCAGTTACTAGAGATTGCTGATTTAGTCCTTAACAAGGTAAGTTCCTTATTTCTATTAGAATACTCACCTAATCTCCTGGTCACAGGAGGACTTCGGTGGAAGTAGGGTGCCAGCCACACGTTGGACGCCAAAAGCTGGAACTCTATCTTTCCAGAAATCAGCGGGAGTCAGGATCACTAAATGTCTTTATTCCAGATCTTTACTGTCACCTCCAATGCCAGGTCATGAGTGCAAGTGAGCTTGAGTTCCACCACCCAAGTTTTTCTTACTCCTCCCACACAAGTCACTTCCTTCTCTTTGTCCCACCAATCAAGTCAGCACAGAACAGCTGGGGAGGGTCAACCTTAAACAAGTTAATAGGGAACGTCCAATTGGCAATTAGTCTCACCTGCTTCATTATCCAAGTGCATTGCTCAGTTCTAGCCCTTTACAGGAAGGGACAAATAAAACTCAGTTAGGAAAAAGCCGAGCCCAATCATGACCCACTCTAATGCATGATTTTTATCTGGCTTTAGGTAATTTGATAAAAATGGCCTAAGCCCCGTAGCTGGTGTCCAGGATTCAGAGACAGTTACTAGCTAATTTGGTACCCAAGGTAAGAATTCTAAAATTGCATCCTCTTTGCCTTCTGGCCTAAAGCCATCGACTGCTTCCGATAGTAAGTGCAACTTTCAGATGTTTTTCTGTGCCCCTCACTTGGGTGTACCCAAGGCAAGTGCCACGCTTGCCCTGCCCTTGTTATAGCTCTGCTGAATGTTTCTAAATGGCTCATACTTAAATGAGGCTCTCACAAGAAAGCTAGAGGCTTCCCTTTTTTGTCTAAAGAGAGAGAAATGTCAAGAACCAAAACTTTGACGGAGTTAAAACCAGGAAAATTGGTGCTCATCCCAAGGAAACTACCAAGAAGATAACCAACTTTAATAATAATAATGATGATGATGAGAGCTAACATTTACTATGGGCCAAGCACTGGGATAAGAATGTTATAATTTTTAGCTTATTTGCTTTTCATAACAACTCTAGGAGGTGGATAATATCTCCATTATACAGATGAGGAGACTGAGGCAAATGGAGGACAACTGGTTTGCCCCAGATCACATAGCTAGTATGGGTCTGACGCTGGATTTGAATTCAGGTCTACACGATTCCAAGCTCAGAATTTATTTTATTTCCTCATTTCTCCAATGAAATCAACATGAAAAGAAAAATAAAATCCTCCTAACAAATATGTATATCCATGTAAAGCAATTTCCCACATTGGCCATGCCCCAAAATGTGGTTCTCATTCTGCATCTTGACTCTATCATGTCTCTGAGAGGAAGTCTTTATCTTCAATCCTTCTCCTATGAAGTGATCAGAATTCTTAAATCTTTTAAAGTTATTTTTAATCTATAATGTCATTGTAAAAGTTGTTCTCTTGGTCCTGCCACTTTACTCTGCCTCGGTTCATAAAGTTTTTCTAGTTTTCTGTGAAAATGTCCAGTTTATCATTTCTTATAGTTTAAGGATATGTCATTACATTTATGTTCCAGAATTTGTCGCAATTCTCCAAATGATGGCCATCCACTTTCAGTTCTTTGCCATTACAAAAAAGAACTGTCGGAAATATTTTTGTACAAATGACTTCTTTTCTTCTTTCTGTGATCTCTTTGGAGCATAAATGTAGTAGTGATATTGCTGGGTCAAAGGGTATATACAGTTCAGTGACTTTTGGGCCATAGTTCCACATTGCTTTCCAGAAAAGGATGGTCTAATGCCATGAGGAAAACTCTGCACTCTGTGTGTGTGTGTGTGTGTGTGTGTGTGTGTGTGTGTGTGTGTGTGTGTGTGTGTATTTATTGGTTTATTGAAAATAGAGGCTTCAGGTCTTTTTAAAAATTAAAATTTTTTTAAAATTACATGAATCAGTTAGTCCCAAGTCCTACTGGTCCTCCAGCTACTTCCCTGAATCATTGCCCAGTGTGAATATTGAGACAGTTAATACTCCAATTCACTATACCTTACGGGTGCTGCAATAGAGTATTGAAAAGTGAGTCCTGGATTTGAAGTTGGAAGCCCTGAGGTTGAGTCTTAACACTGCTAGATATTAGCCATGTTATTCTAAGCAATTTTAACAAACATTGATTAACCACCACCCTCCAAGCACTGTTCCGTGCTAGTTATATGTGGAAAAAACAAAAACAGTCATTGCCTTTAAGGACTTTATACTTCTGTTCTGTCATGGGAAAGTATCTTTGAATTCAGGCCCTCCTGACTCCAGGGCCAGCGCTCTGTCCACTATAGTGCCACCTTCCCTGACCCTCTGAAGACATTTCTAAATTAAATTGTTTAAGGAAGTTCTGATTGATTTGAAAACCAAGGAAGAACTAAGAAGTCATTGGAAGAATCGCATTTTATTCTCAGCCAGTGGAGAATTGATTGTCAGAGCAGGAAGGAATTGTGCCTCTGGTCTCCACCCCTTGTGGCTAAAATGCTTCCACTCTCTTCCCCTGGGACTCTCATGTGACACTTCTCACAGGAAGCTTTTCCCCATCTCCCTTGATTATGAGTGTTCCCTCCCTCCCCAATTTCTCCTGTATTATCTTCTCTTTGTATATGTTATTACTGCGCCTTATATCATACCTTTGATATTTATCAACTGCACAATTCTGAGTAAGTTACTGGGCTTTTTCCCCCTCTTCCACCTCTTCTCCCAAGTCGGAAAGAATGAAATCTGCTGTGTGTGGGGGGGGAGTAGTTCCGGTATGGGAAGTTCCTGGGGCTGACCAGATCACAGATGTTTTGTGGATCTGGATCACTGTTGTGGCTGCCTTTAGAATGCAAACACCTGGAAGGAAGGAGCTGGTTGTTCTAGTCTTTGTGTGAGCAGTCTGTGGTGCCATAGGGAACATGTACTGGGTTGGATTTACAGATGAGGAGACTGAGGTCCAAAGAAGTTAATGAGTCTCAGAGCTAGTGTCCAAGTGCAGCATCGAATCCGTATTTGTGGATTTTCAGGCTGCTGTTCTCCCTACTGTACTGCACCACTTTTCTCGGCTGTTCCTGGGGAGGGTTAACGGGGCACTCATCTTGGCCCTTTGCTACTGGCGCTGAACAATGGCACAGGGAAGCACTTTCAGAGCAAGGAAGGTGGACCTGCGATTCCCAAAAGGCCATAGATTTGTGTGCATTTCTGGGATCACAATCTGGCCCAACAAGACTTTATTGTGATGCACAATATCTTTGTCAAGCCCTGCTCTCCTTTGCCAAGGTCAAGTCCCTCACACTCGTATACCTTTATCTCCGAGTTCAAAACATACAGTTGTCTGTTAGAGATGAAGGCCCGGATCTCAGGAGGGAAGCTGGAGCTAGATTCCCACCTGGGCAGCAACTACATAGAGATGAGTGCTCGGAAATTGCAAACAAGGGAGAGAAAAGAGGGGCTCCAGACAGAGCTTAGGAGCTCAGCTCCCTTACCATCACCATCATCAGCAGTGAGCATGTATTAATCACTTACTGCATGCCGAGGACTATGCATTGGAAATATGGAGAAACCTTTTGTTAGGTTGTTATGGGGTAAAATTACCCATGCATATGTACTGCCAAAAAAAAAAGAAAGTTATAAAAAAAAAAAAAAAAAGTTGTTATGGGGAAATAGCCTGCAAGTGGCTCTGGACACCCAAGAGGCCCCTACTCCAAGTCAGGAGACCTGCTCTGAACTCTGCCTTGGGTACCTGGTGTATGGCTGTGGGAGCATCACTTGGCATCTCCTGGAATCTCAGAGTTTTGTATGTATGAGAAATCCATGCTCCCAAATTGTGCCCCATTCTGTCTTTCCAAGGAGGAGCCTCTCCCACTCACACAGGCAGAGATGCTCCTGGGGCTTCCGGTTCCTAATGTCCGGGTGTCCAGGGGCTCAGGAGGGAGGCCGGGGATGGCTTCCAGGTCCAGGGGAGAAGCTGGACTGGGGGAGCAGTGGAATGAGCACTGTTACCTAAGCACCTGGGGCCACATCTCAGAATACTTATTATCTCTAGTACTTATTATCTGGGTGGCCTAGGGCTCTGAGTCCCTCCCCTTCGGTCTCACCTGTAAAATGAGGGGATTGTTAATATAACTAGAAGGTGGTGATAAGGGGTAGCTTGACTAACAGAAACAAGACTTGGCTTCAAGTCCTGCACTCCTAAATCTGGGGAAATTTCTTAAACCCTCCGAGCCTTGTTTGTTCCACCTGTAAAGTGGGGATAATCACACGCCCAGGACAGAGAAGAAGAGCCCGAGTCCACCTGAGTGAGAGCAATAGCGATTGAGCAAAGACCCTCCGGAAGAGCTCTGATACTTCGCTGTTTTCCCCTGGGAAGCACAGAGCTCAGACCCCCCTGCCGTCTGCCTTCCAGGGAGATTAGGAGCCTAAATGAGAGGGCATTTATGAAGAGCTTGCAGCCACACGGAAGAAAGGTGCGATCTAATTATTTATTATTATTATTAATGTGACTAATGCGGAGGACTGCGGGCTTTTGCTCTTCCCAGTCTTGGGTTTTAGTGCTTTGGGTTGGGGTGAAGGCTGCACTTTTTTTTTCTCTTGCCCAGGGTCCCCCAGCGAATGCTGCACTTATAAGTCAGCCTTCAGTTGAGACTTTGCTGCCAAGAGCATTTGTCCCTTCCATCCTGCCATTTTCTGCGCCGGAAACAGGAGTCTCCGCATCTCCTGATAGCGTCTGGCTTTTCCGTTCATTCGCGTCGCCCGTAGGTTAGGCACAAGCAGCGGCTTCTCCTGTGACAGTCCCTCCCTGCAGCAGGCGATTCTGGAGGTGTTCGTTTATTTTTTAAGTTGATTTTTAAAAATCACACACGCACAAATATGATTTCCCAGGGAAAGCCCAAAACCAAACCGAGGGGCCGGCGTGGCAAGTGGCCCGGTGGCGACCACTGGTTTGTGAGGGTGGCGACAGGAGCCGAATTTCCGCACTGAGTTATTGTCCCCGGGCACCAGGGGGATCCTGCGGCCCGCGTGACTCTGAATGGCGGCGGGAAGACCCTTATCCACGCACCCCTTAGCTTTCTGTTGGCTCCTGGGCAGAAGAGGAAGTGACTGGCGCTGCCCGCGGGAAAGAAGGGGCCAAAGAGAGGAAACTTGCACCCGGGCCATCTGGCAGGAGCCACACTCGCCCACGGGCTCCAGAGGGGGGGAGCCGGCTCGGCCGAGGGCCGCTGTGGGGGTGCTGGGGTGAGATGGGGGGAACCTCAAAAAGAGGCGGAGACAACAGGAAAACTGGCGCATCTCCTGAGTGACACACACGCATATCCCGTGTGTGTGTGTGTGTGTGTGTATGTGTGTGTGTGTGTGTGTGTGTGTGTGTGTGTGTGTGTGTGTGTGTGTGTGTGTGTGCGCGCGCGCGCGCGCCCGCACGGGATAAGTGGGATACAATCAGTAGCATGAGCTTTGAGGGGTGGGGGCAGATTTTTGGTAGAAGGGAAAATTTCAGCGGGACCTGAAAGGGGGAAGCCGGAGGAGGGACGCGGGGGACGCCAGTCATGCGCTCTAGAGGTGGCGGGCCTTCCGGCGGAGCCGCGCGGACACCGCCGTCCCTGGGCAGCCCAGGCCGATGTGAGAGGGAAGGGGCCAGAAACGACGTCTGAGGGGGATGAGGAGCTTGAGGGGCTCTACAAGGCGGCGGGGGGGGAGGGGCAGAATCGGGCGGGGGTGAGTCGGGCTCTAAAACTGGGGGGGAGGGGAGGGAGGAAGAGGGCCGGCTGTGAAGCGACAGGAGCCAGATCCTCCAGGAGACGTGGTTGCTAAGTGACAGCGCCGAGGGAGAGTCCCAGAGCAACAAATATTGGATTAAAAGTGGATCTCGGAAGGGGCATGTCTATGCAGTTCCCTAAAACCCGTCTGCAGACTAGGTCACAGCCAATAAGCCTTTATGAAGTGCTTACTGCATTCCAGGCACTGCGCTCAGTACCGGGATCCAAAGGCAGCAAAAGAGCTCGTCTGCACTAGGAACTCACGGTCTAATAGACAAGCAATGAACAGCCGCACACAGACAAGGGCGACCCGGGGACATAGCCCTGAAGCTGAGCTGATATTGGGGGGGGACTTCCACGTCACACATACATATACACGTGTCTGTGTGGTAAAGCCTGCGCATGCGTACACGTCTGTACACCCCGAGGGGAGGAGCATCCTCAGTGAAGCTGGATCTGCAGTGAGGGGACCGTGGCGTTTATCAGTCTTGTTGTTAGATGTCCCCCTCACGTCTGACTTGCCTTGACCCCATCTGAGGTTTGCCATTTCCTTCTCCGGCTCATTTTACAGATGAGGAAACTGAGGCAAACAGTGCTAAGTGACTTACCCAGGATCCCACAGCTAGCGCTACTCTATTCCCTCAGGCGCCCCCTGGCGTCGCTCTAGGGTCAGTTATCCGATGTCTAGTGTCTGATGGAATTACTCGGTCTTCCTGAGCCTCACGCGCAAATCAGGACCGAGCCAGCTCCCTCCAGCTCCGTTTCCACATCCCTGATCACGCACATGTGACTGCACACGTGCACACAGACACGCTCCTGCTTCTGCTTCTCACAGAGAGAGTCACCTGACCCTCCGCTTCTCCCCTTCCTTGCATTAGGGACAGAAGCGGTGTGGGGCCACCAAGTGTTAGCATACCCATGATCCCTCGGGTCGGCAGTGTAAATGTGGTCTTTAAATAGCTTTCCGGCAGTCCCCGTATTTTTAAACCCACCCCCCCCCCCATCTGCACGGACCCTCGAGAGCCTCCCGCTCACCTGGCTCTCTCCCCTAGTCTTTGCTATTGATTAGGGACCACTTCCGGCCCCGGGGCTGGTGAATTTCTGCCGGCGGGGGAGGGGCGGGCGCAGGGAGGTTCTTGGCCCCCGCAAGCCCGGGGCTCCGGACACGGACCTCCCTTTCTCGGCTGAGGAAGAAGGCCCGGAGAAGGCCCGGGAGCGCCGCTCCTTCCTCCCGGCCGCGCTCGGCAGCGCTCCGCACCTCTCCCGGGAATAACGGCGCACGCGTCCCGAGAGGGCGCCCGAGGGGCTGGGCCCGGTCTCTTCCTGGGCTCGCGGCCCGCGAAAGCGCGGGCGGCCCTCAGGTTTCCCACGGGATTCCACAGATCTCCCCCCTCCCCCATCGCGGGGAAGATGGCTGTAGGATGTCCCCAGGTGTTACATCCCGAGCCCTTCCGACACTGTTCTCTCCCACCTAGGTTGGAGGAGGCGGAAGCAGGACGGGCAGCCACGCGTGGCCGAGCGGGGCCCAGCGCTCTCCGCCTCCTCCCGGAGAATCGAGGCGGCTCGGTCCGAGGCGGGGGACCGGGGTTGAGCCTGCCCGCCGCGTGCCCGAGGGAGGTTACCCGGGCTCCGCGCCCTGGCCTCCTCCTACGAGAGGAGAGCCTGAAGCGCATAGCCTCGAGCGCGGTTTCAGGCTGCTCCCTGAGCCTCCGGCACAGTTTGGGGAAAGGGGGCGATCGGCGCTTCTGCTAACGGTCCCTCCGACTTCCGTTGTCTCCCAGAGCTTGTGTTTGGTTCCGAAGGCGAAGCGTCCGATCCATTTGTGATACAAGTGTGACACTGGCCCGGCCACCGCGGGAGCGCTGACTTCTAGCCCACGGCACTGTCGCAGACTCTAGTTGGGGGCGATTGGTTTTTTTTGTTTTTTGTTTTTTGTTTTTTTTTTGGGTTTTTTTTGTTGTTTTTTTTTTATCTACTTTGCTGACTTTTTGTCTAGTTTAATATGAAAGCGTTCCCCATTACCAGGGGCCTCTGGGAAGTGTGTGGGGCCACGTGTGAGCTCAGGAGCATGAGTCTTTCCCACTCGCCTTCTAGCCACGGAGCCACAAGTGGGCTGATACCCAACAACTCAACATCAAGAGCTGCCTTTTTGATTATTACCACCTAGTAAGACCCCAACATCCCCCCTTTCTTTTGATTTAGATATTACACATAATGACACGATTCCATAAAGACATAGTATCCTAATACATGTTAGAAGTAGGTAACAAAGAACACGCTCAAATCATCACAAAATGGGACTTTAATACATGTTCCTAAGTCCTTCCCAGCACCCCTGCCGCTCCAGCCCAAAGAGGGCAAACCGAGGGAGAAGAGGAGAAGAGGAACATCCTCGTGGCGCATGCAGGGTCCGAAGCAGCAGGCTGGGCTTGCTCAAATAAGTCCTCGTTGTTTCTTATAATCTTCTAAATTCAGAGATCTTTTGGGGGCACCACCGTTGGCTGGGGGAGCCTTTGGAGTGATGGCCAGTGTCTTTAATTCCCAACTGGGAATTTGCAAGTCGATGTTCACATCAAAATCATGCGCTTTGAACAGGTCCTCTGAGAGGTCACTGGCTGACTTAGAGTCGATGTCTTTGTGCTCGTTCATCTCCTTAGGAGCATCTGGTAATGCCCCCGAGCCATATTGTGCGTTCAGCTGAGCCACGATGGCAGCTTGAACAGCAGGGTCTCTGGAATTGGAGACGATAGTCGGTTTGCAGTGCCGCCTAGTGAAGGGGTCCATCTGTTGATTTTTCATGTTGTGACTTTCAGCCACACGGGCTTTCTCAGCCTCAACAATGTTCCACTCCCGATTTCGTTGGTTGATGTCACTGATGGCAGAAATATTCTTTGTTCGTTGCCGATCTAGGGCCTCTGCCCTTTTCTCCAACTCAATCAGTTGATCTTGGATGTGTTTCGCCTTGGCTTGGTCTCCCAAATCTTCTGCTATGGCCTTCTCCTTCAGAAGCTGCATTTTTTTCATGGCATAGTTGGGTGGAGCTTTTCGGAATCTCGCTTTCTCTTTTACAATCTCTTCGATATCCCGATCATTGAATTGATAATTCAAAGTTTCTTGAATGGACACTTCCTTCTTGTTGATTTCATCCAAGGTAGGGAGCTGCAGGCCAGCAGAAAGCATCGCCTCTTTCCATTTCCTAAATTCACTTTCTGTGAACTCTTGGTTTGAGACAAACTCCAAGCGGATTACTCGCTGGTCGTTGCCATGCCTCAACTGCAATCCTTTATTTGTCCTAGTGCCACCCAACTGATAAGCCTTGGGTGTTTCTACCACGCCGGTGATTTCAGCAACCCGATAGACAGGTTTACTGTTGTGGTTGCCGATGCCAACCCGCACAAAACATCCTGGGACTGCCTTAGCAAAGAAAGGCATGTGACACACCACTGTTCCAGCTTGTGCCGGGATAACCGCGCTCGGTTCAACTCTTCAGGCAGAGAAACTGGCTGGGATTTGGGAGGAACCTCTTCCTTTTCCTCTTCTTCATCAGATGATGTCATCCTAGATGAACCATCTGTCTTCTCACTGGACTTATCGTCCTCATCAGAGTAAACTTCACTTGTTTTTAATGGTTGTTTTTTGGCAAGCAGCTCAGCTGTTCTATTCTTCCGTTTTTCTCTCTCTGCTTTCAGTTCTTCCATGGCCTGAGATTTTTTGTCTAGTTTGTTATCCTGCTTGGAATGCCGCTCCTTATTATGGGACATGAGCTGGGACTCTTGAATCTGTGTAAGTTTTTTCTTCTCTCGTTCTTCTTGTTTTTTCTTTTCCTCTTTCTTCTTGGCTATTTTTAATTTCTTCTTCATTTCAGACCTTCTCTTCAGCACCTCTCTCTTTTCTATCCTGTGAAACAATTCCTGTTCTCTCTCCTTCTCCGTCATTTGTTCTAAACGGGCCCTATCTTCTTCATCTCCCGTGAGGTCTTCTCCATACCCATGATGGAATTCCTCATCCTCAGAAGAAGAATCTGAATCTGAGCTGGAGGAGGAACTGTTACTGTTGGAGTCAGACACTTCACCTTCTTCAGGGGCTGAACTCTCAGCTGAGATGTCTTTGTCAGAGCTGTCTGAGGAAGCAGCTTTGTTTGTCTGTTTTTTCATGGTTCCCTTCTTCTCTATCTTCCTAGTTTTTCCTTTTTTCTTATTTTTTGCACCTCCAACTGTGCACTCATCATCACTGTCTGATGTTTTAGAGTCTGAAGAAGCGGCAGGCTGACTAACAGGTTGCTCCTCCTCCTTGGAGTCACTCCGTTTCCGTTTGGCTAGGGGCAAGAGCTCCTGATCCAGGTTCTCATCACTGCTGCTGTCCTCCATGTCAGAGTGGATCACAACGCGGCTTTTCCGCTTCTTGTCCATGATGGTACCCCAGCTCCCACGCCGGACGCCCTGTTCCGGTGCCAAAATGTAAAGTCCAAGCTTGCCCCCTCTGAAGGGCTCCGAATCAGCCAGAGTCAGGGTAAGCAACAGTCCTTGCCTCGAGTTGGAGCCAAAATGTAGTGTCCTGTTGTCTGTCAATTGCGATCCTTCTCTGGGAGAAGGTTTCTTTTCTGTAAATCCTTTTCTCTGTGAGCAGGTTTCTGGAACATCCAGCCAGAGAGAAGGTAGAATCTCGAATCCTCTTCTTCCTGAATCCTGGCTCCTTTTATACTCCCAGAGAATGGTGTAAACTCCTTTAAAGGTGTAAACTCCTTTCAGAAGACTAAAGGTGTAAACTCCTTTAAAGGGGAAGTATGTCCTGTGTAATCGAACTCTAGTGAACCAGTTTTCTTCATGGCATTCAGGGAAGTTCTTTCTCCTATGTAACCATTAACATGCTTTCTTATTTGTGCATATATTTACTTTGATTTCCCAACATTTATCACTTTCCTTTTTTTCTTTCTTTTTTTTTTTTCTTTTGATAACTTTTTATTGACAGTACGTATGCATGGGTAATTTCACAACATTATCCCTTGTATTCACTTCTGTTCTGAATTTTCCCCTCCCTCCACTCCCTCCCTTAAATGGCATATAGTTTTATACATGTTAAATATGTTATAGTCTATCTTAGATACAATATATGTGTGCAGAACCGAACAGTTCTCTTGTTGTATAGGGAGAATTGGATTCAGAAGGTAAAAAGAACCTGGGAAGAAAAACAAAAATGCAAACAGTTTTCAACAGGAAAAACATTTCCTCTTCACACCGATGTAACCATGATTGCAGTATAAATCAAAAGGTTCTCTGGGGAGGGACTGGTCCTTCACCAATGGCTTTAGGAGAATCTGGGAACAGTGGCAAAGGGCGGCTTTTTCTTTTAACAGGGGTGGGCTGGAAGACCTGCCTCTAACACAACTTTGTAACCCCCCATGGAGCAGTGTTGTCACAGAATTTGAGCCCCTGGCTTTTCAGGGTTGGATGGGAAGGCCAGGAAGACCAACTCCTTTCCAAAGAATGCTTCTGTTCAATCACTTGTTGAAGCAACACACATTTATCATCCATTTTCTTATTATACCAGGGACACTATCTGGGATGGAACAGGGATGGAAACACAAAAATAAGGCCATCCCTGCCCTCAAGGAGCTTGTGTTCTGTTTGGGGCTTCATCAACACCTGTGTTTAATCAGCTTTTTTCATTCCCCTTCCTTCATGTATCTAGAGCAAGGCCCCACTAGAGGGGATTCTCCTCCAAACAGCTGAAATTCAGAAAGCAAAAGTTGTTTTTTTAGCAACAAGGAAACCTCTGAGCTTAACACTTTTGAGGATAATTAGTGAAAATAGGAAGTTGGCAAGCTCCCTGTGAGCTTCTCCCCGGGCCTTCTCTGTGCTAATCCCATGGGAGGCCCCCTCCCCAGGGGCATCTTCCCAGCATCCTGACAGCCACCCAAACATTGGTTGATTTGAGTTGATTGGAGAGGCCCTTCGGTGTTTTTTGCCTGAGGTACAAAAGTGGCTACTTATTTATTACTGGGTGGACCCTCTTGCTTTTCAGGTGATGAAAGAGGCTTGAGAGGTTAAGGTTTGCAAGTAGCAAACAGGGGAGAGCAGACCCTCTGGCTCCAAGCTCAGAGTTCTTTCCCCTGGCTCTCGGTGGGCAGCTTCGGTCACTGAGAAATTCGCTTTTCCCTTGAGCTGAAGTCTGGATCCACTTCACTTCTGGCCTTTCCCCAAGCCTGACGAAACACCATCTCATTGGTGTGTGCGTATTTGAGATATCTGCAAATAAGAAAATCCTTATTTCTGTTCTGCTAATAACTTTCCCTTCCCTTTTAACCCAGAATAAAGATTCTTCATCTGGACTCCATTTTTTGATGGCTGTATTTTAGTAAAATTGTTTTCCCTTATAATCGTGTGCATTATATTTTATGCATTTAAAATGTGATTCTGAGAAGGCGTTCACAGCCTGCCCAAGGGACATTTAAGAACAATGGGCAATTGCTATTGGGTAATGGGCAAAGCCATCAGCTGCAGTGAGTAAGGGGATAGGGTAAGAAAACAAATTTTATTTAACGCTTTTTGTGTCTTAGTTCTATGCTAGAATGGAAGACAAGGTGATACGGGTGGGAAACAAAAAATTGGTTTTAGATTCCGATAGTCCACCTTCCTATTCCCCTTGCTTTCATACTTTCTGTGTGATCTTAGGCAATTTTCCTCCCTCTCTCCCTTCCTTTCTTCCTCCCTCCTGAACTCTCCTGTTCATAATCTCTTATAGCACTAAAGTATTCCATCATAGCCACACAACACATTTTATTCAGCCATTCCTCAATTGATGGACAGTCCTTCAATTTTCAACTTTTTGCAACCACAAAAAAGACCTGCTATAAATATTTTTATACACATAGGTCCTTTCCTCTTTTCTCTGACCTTTTGGAGTTAGACCTAGTAGTGGTATTGTTGAATTAAAGAGTATGCACAGTTCTATAGTCCTTTAAGCATAGTTCTACATTGTTCTCTAGAGTGATTGGGACGATTCACAACTCCACCAACAAGGGATGAGTATTGAGCAAATTTTGTAACCCCCATGAACCTTAACTTTATTTTATGAGTAAAATGATGGGATTATACTTATGTATTTCTAGTTAAAAGATCTATGAATTTATAATCTAAACTCCTACTGAAATACTCAATATTCAGAATACCACCTCTAAGTTCTCCCTCTCTCTTGTCTGATTTTTATTCTTCCACTGTTGTGCTCTTCCTTTTAACTCTTTCCTATTTATTTTGCATGTATCTTACTCTCCCTGTATTTGTTCTTTACTCATTTGTAAGCTCATTGAGGGCAGGAAATGTCTTTTACCTTTTTTTTTTTTTTTTTTTTTTTTTTTTTTTTTTTTTATCCCCAGAGCTTAGCATAGTGCCTATCTTATAGTTGGTGCTTAATAAATATTTATTGTTTGATTGATCTCCCCCCGCCCCCAGGCTGGGGTTAATTGACTTGCCCAGGGTCACACAGCTAGGAAGTGTTAAGTGTCTGAGACTAGATTTGAACTCGGGTCCTCTTGAATTCAGGGCTGGTGCTCTATCCACTGCGCCACCTAGCTGCCCCCTGTTTGATTTTCAAATTTTTGTCATGATTCCTTTGATGTGAAGGCATTAGCTTCCATACTATTTTTGGCCTTTTTGCATTCATTATTGTTTTCTTTTGAATTATTCTTTTTTCTTATTAATAACCACTTTTATAAGATTAGTCCTGAAAGCAGTTCTTCTTAGTTGACCATCTCTCTCCTTCACTGATTTAAAACACTAGGAACAACCCCTTCATGGCTCTCTGTGTAGCATAATGAAAGTTTAGTCTCTTGGTTCAGTTCTGCTTTCTTTAGACTGAAAGGTCTTTGGAAGCAGGAATTGGGAATCCTGTTTTCTGTTTTCTACATTATCTAATAGAAGCCTTGGCTATAATGGATATTTCTTTTTTCTTTTTCTTTTTTTTTTTTAATTTATTCATTTTTCCAAATTATCCCCTCCCTCCCTCCACTCCCTGCCCCCGATGGCAGGTAATCCCATACATTTTACATGTGTTACAATATAACCTAGATACAATATATGAGTGTAAATACCATTTTCTTGTTGCACATTAATTATTAGCTTCCGAAGGTCTAAGTAACCTGGGTAGATAGACAGTAGTGCTAACAATTTACATTCGCATCCCAGTGTTCCTTCTCTGGGTATAGTTATTTCTGTCCATCATTGATCAGCTGGAAGTGAGTTGGCTCTTCTTTATGTTGAAGATTTCCACTTCCATCAGAATACATCCTCATACAGTATTGTTGTTGAAGTGTATAGTGATCTTCTGGTTCTGCTCATTTCACTCAGCAACAGTTGATTTAAGTCTCTCCAAGCCTTTCTGTATGCCTCCTGCTGGTCATTTCTTACAGAGCAATAATATCCCATAACCTTCATATACCACAATTTACCCAACTATTCTCCAATGGATGGACATCCATTCAACTTCCAGTTTCTAGCTACAACCAAAAGAGCTGCCACAAACATTTTGGCACATACAGGTCCCTTTCCACTCTTTAGTATTTCTTTGGGATATAATCCCAATAATAGCAATGCTGGGTCAAAGGGTATGCACAGTTTGACAACCTTTTGGGCATAGTTCCAAATTGCTCTCCAGAATGGCCGGATTCTTTCACAACTCCACCAACAATGTATCAGTGTCCCAGTTTTCCCACATCCCCTCCAACATTCATCATTATTTGTTCCTGTCATTTTAGCCAATCTGACAGGTGTGTAGTGGTATCTCAGAGTTGTCTTAATTTTCTGATCAGTAGTGATTTGGAACACTCTTTCATATGAGTGGAAATAGTTTCAATTTCATCATCTGAGAATTGTCTGTTCATATCCCTTGACCATTTATCCATTGGAGAATGGTTTGGTTTCCTGTAAATCAGGGTCAGTTCTCTATATATTTTAGAAATGAGACCTTTGTCAGAACCTTTCCTTTTAAAAATATGTTCCCAATTTGTTACTTCCTTTCTAATCTTGTTTGCATTAGTATTGTTTGTACAGAAACTTTTTAGTTTGATGTAATCAACATCTTCTATTTTGTGGTCAATAATGATCTCTAATTCTCCTCTGGTCATAAATTCCTTCCTCCTCCACAGGTGTGAGAGGTAGACTATTCTCTGTTCCTCTAATCTATTTATGATCTCATTCTTTATGCCTAAATCATGGACCCATTTTGATCTTATCTTGGTATATGGTGTTAAGTGTGGGTCCATATCTAATTTCTGCCATACTAATTTCCAGTTTTCCCAACAGTTTCTTCCGAATAATGAATTTTTGTCCCTAATATTGGTATCTTTGGGTCTGTCAAAGATTAGATTGCTATAGATGTACCCTTTTTTTGTCCTTTGTATCTAATCCGTTCCACTGATCTACCGTTCTATTTCTTAGCCAGTACCAAATGGTTTTTGGTGACTGCTGCTATGTAATATAGCTTTAGGTCAGGTACACTTAGACCACCTTCCTCTGACTTTTTTTTCATTAGTTCCCTTGTAATTCTCGACCTTTTATTCTTCCATATGAATTTTGTTGTTATTTTTTCTAGGTCATAATTATTGAGTTTCTATTGAGTTTCTTGGGAGTCTGATTGGTATAGCGCTAAATAAATAGATTAGTTTGGGGAGTATTGTCATCTTTATTATATTCGCTCGGCCTATCCAAGAGCACTGAATGTCTTTCCAATTATTTAAATCTGACTTTATTTTTGTGGCAAGTGTTTTGTAATTTTTCTCCTATAATTCCTGACTATTCTTTGGTAGATGGATTCCCCAAAACTTTATATTCTCAACATTTGTTTGGAATGGAATTTCTCTTTGTATCTCTTGCTGTTGCATTTTGTTGGTGATATAGAGGAATGCTGAGGATTTATGTGGATTTATTTTGTATCCTGCCACTTTGCTAAAATTCTGAAGTATTTCTAAGAGCTTTTTAGCGGAGTCTTTTTTTTTTTATTTTATAATTATAACATTATTTTGACAGTACATATGCATGGGTAATTTTTTACAACATTATCCCTTGCACTTACTTCTATTCAGATTTTTTCCCTTCCTCCCCCAACCCCCTCCCCCATATGGCAAGCAGTCTTATATATGTTAAATATATTACAGTATATTCTAGATACAATATATGTGTGTAGAACCGAATTTTTTGTTGCACAGGAAGAATTGGATTCAGAGGTAAAAATAACAATTTACATTCATTTCCCAGTGTTCCTTTTCTGGATGTAGCTGGTTCTGTCCATCATTAATCAATTGGAATTGGATTAGCTCTTCTCTATGGTGAAGAAATCCACTTCCATCAGCATACATCCTCGTACAGTATCATTGTTGAAGTGTATAATGATCTTCTGGTTCTGCTCGTTTCACTCAGCATCAGTTGATGTAAGTCTCTCCAAGCCTCTCTGTATTTCTCCTGTTGATCATTTCTTATAGAACAATAATATTCCATAACATTCGTATACCATAGTTTACCCAACCATTCTCCAATGGAGGGACATCCATTCATCTTCCAGCTTCTAGCCACGATGAAAAGGGCTGCCACCAACATTTTGGCACATACAGGTCGCTTTCCCTTCTTTAGTAGTTCCTTGGGTTATAAGCCCAGTAGTAGTATGGCTGGGTCAAAGGGTATGCACATTTTGATAACTTTTCGGGCATAATTCCAGATTGCTCTCCAGAATGGTTGGATTCTTTCACAACTCCACCAACAATGCATCAGTGTCCCAGTTTTCCCACAGCCCCTCCAACATTCATCGTTATTTGTTCCTGTCATCTTAGCCAATCTGACAGGTGTGTAATGATACCTCAGAGTTGTCTTAATTTGCATTTCTCTGATCAATAGTGATTTGGAACACTCTTTCATATGAGTGGAAATAGTTTTAATTTCATCACCTGAAAATTGTCTGTTCATATCTTTGATCATTTATCAATTGGAGAATGGCTTGATTTCTTATAAATTAAAGTCAATTCTCTGTACATTTTGGAGATGAGGCCTTTATCAGAACCTTTAACTGTAAAAATTTTTTCCCAATTTGCTACTTCCCTTCTAATCTTGTTTGCATTAGTTTTGTTTGTGCAGAAACTTTTTAATTTGGCATAATCAAAATGTTCTATTTTGTGATCAATAATGGTCTCTAGTTCTCCCTTGGACACAAACTCCTTCCTCCTCCACAAGTCTGAGAGGTAAACTATCCCATGTTCCTCCAATTTATTTATGATTTCGTTCTTTATGTCTAAATCTTGGACCCATTTTGATCTAATCTTAGTATGTGGTGTTAAATGTGGGTCCATGCCTAGTTTCTGCCATGCTAATTTCCAGTTTTCCCAGCAGTTTTTGTCAAATAATGAATTCTTATCCCAAAAGTTGGGATCTTTGGGTTTGTCAAAGATTAGATTTCTATTTTTATTCACTATCTTGCCCTGTGAACCTAACCTATGCCACTGATCAACTAGTCTATTTCTTAGCCAATACCAAATGGTTTTGGTGACTGTTGCTTTATAATATAGCTTTAGGTCAGGTACACTTAGACCACCTTCCTCTGACTTTTTTTTTTCATTAGTTCCCTTGCAATTCTCGACCTTTTATTCTTCCATATGAATTTTGTTGTTATTTTTTCTAGGTCATTACAATAGTTTCTTGGGAGTCTGATTGGTATAGCACTAAATAAATAGATTAGTTTGGGGAGTATTGTCACCTTTATTATATTCACTTGGCCTATCCAAGAGCACTGAATGTCTTTCCAATTATTTAAATCTGACTTTATTTTTGTGGCAAGTGTTTTGTAATTTTTCTCCTATAATTCCTGACTATTCTTTGGTAGATGGATTCCCCAAAACTTTATATTCTCAACATTTGTTTGGAATGGAATTTCTCTTTGTATCTCTTGCTGTTGCATTTTGTTGGTGATATAGAGGAATGCTGAGGATTTATGTGGATTTATTTTGTATCCTGCGACTTTGCTAAAATTCTGAATTATTTCTAATAGCTTTTTAGCAGAGTCTTTGGGGTTCTCTAAGTATACCATCATGTCATCTGCGAAAAGTGACAATTTGATTTCTTCATTTCCTACTCTAATTCCTTGAATCTCTTTCTCGGCTCTTATTGCCGAGGCTAGAGTTTCTAGTACTATATTGAATAGTAATGGTGATAGTGGGCAACCTTGTTTCACTCCTGATCTCACAGGGAAAGGTTCTAGTTTATCACCATTACATATGATGTTCACTGAAGGTTTTAAATATATGCTCCTTATTATTTTAAGGAATAGTCCATTTATTCCTATACTCTCAAGCGTTTTTAGTAGGAATGGATGTTGGATTTTATCAAATGCTTTTTCTGCATCTATGGAGATGATCATATGGTTTTTATTAATTTGATTATTAATATGGTCAATTATACTAATAGTTTTCCTAATATTAAACCAGCCCTGCATTCCTGGTATAAATCCCACTTGGTCATAGTGTATTATCCTGGGGATGAGTTTCTGAAGTCTATTTGCTAATATCTTATTTAAGATTTTAGCATCAATATTCATTAACGAAATTGGTCTATAGTTTTCTTTCTCAGTTTTCGATCTACCTGGTTTAGGTATCAGTACCATGTCTGTGTCATAGAAGGAATTTGGTAGGACTCTTTCAATCCCTATTTTTTCAAATAGTTTACATAGCATTGGAGTTAGTTGTTCTTTAAATGTTTGGTAGAATTCACCTGTAAATCCATCTGGTCCTGGGGACTTTTTCTTAGGAAGTTGGTTAATAGCTTGGTCTATTTCTTTTTCTGAGATGGGACTATTTAGACTACTTACTTCTTCCTCTGTTAATCTGGGCAAGCTATAGTTTTGAAGGTATTCTTCCATTTCATTTAAGTTATCAAATTTATCGGCATAAAGTTGAGCAAAGTAGCTCCTAACTATTGTTCTAATTTCCACTTCATTAGTGGTGAGTTCACCCTTTTCATTTTCAAGACTATCAATTTGCTTTTTCTCTTTCCTTTTTTTAATCAGGTTTAGTAAGGGTTTGTCTATTTTGTTGGTTTTTTCATAAAACCAACTCTTAGTTTTATTAATTAATTCAATAGTTTTTTTACTTTCAATTTTATTAATCTCACCTTTTATTTTTTGAATTTCAAGTTTTGTGTTTGTCTGGGGGTTTTTAATTTGTTCCTTTTCTAGCAATTTTAGTTGTAAGGCCAATTCGTTGGCCCTCTCTTTCTCTATTTTATGCAAGTAGGCCTGTAGAGATATAAAACTTCCCCTTATTACTGCTTTGGCTGTATCCCACACATTTTGGTATGAGCTTTTCAGCAGAGTCTTTGGGGTTCTCTAAGTATACCATCATGTCATCTGCAAAGAGTGATGGTTTGATTTCCTCATTTCCTACTCTACTTCCTTGAATCTCTTTCTCGGCTCTTATTGCTGAGGCTAGCGTTTCTAGTACTATATTGAATAGTTATGGTGATAGTGGGCAACCTTGTTTCACTCCTGATCTTTCTGGGAAAGGTTGCAGTTTATTTCTATTGCATATGATGCTTACTGAAGGTCTTCAATATATGCTCCTGATTATTCTAAGGAATAATCCATTTATTCCTATATTCTCAAGAGTTTTTAGAAGGAATGGATGTTGGAATTTGTCAGATGCTTTTTCTGCATCTATTGAGATGATCATATGGTTCCTATTAATTTGATTATTAATATGGTCAATTATACTAATCGTTTTCCTAATATTAAACCAGCCCTGCATTCCTGGTATGAATCCTACTTGATCATAGTGTATTATCCTGGGGATGATTTTCTGAAGTCTTTTTGCTAATATCTTATTTAAGATTTTAGCATCAATATTCATTAAGGAAATTGGTCTATAATTTTCTTTCTCAGTTTTCGATCGACCTGTTTTAGGTATCAGTACCATGTCTGTGTCATAAAAGGAGTTTGGTAGGACTCCTTCATTCCCTATTTTTTCAAATAGTTTATATCGCATTGGGGCTAATTGTTCTTTAAATGTTTCGTAGAATTCACATGTAAATCCATCTGGTCCAGGGGATTTTTTCCTGGGGAGTTGATTAATAGCTTGTTCTATTTCTTTTTCTGAAATGGGACTATTTAAGCAATTTATTTCCTCCTCTGTTAATCTAGGAAGCCTATATTTTTGGAGGAAGTCATCCATTTCACTTAAGTTATCAAATTTATTGGCATAAAGTTGGGCAAAGTAACTCCTTATTATTTCTCTAATTTCCTCTTCATTGGTGGAAAGATCCCCCTTTTCTTCTGTAAGACTAACAATTTGATTTTCCTCTTTCTTTTTCTGATCAGATTTATCAAAGGTTTATCTATTTTATTGGCTTTTTCATAAAACCAACTCTTGGTTTTATTTATTAATTCAATAGTTTTTTTTTACTTTCAATATTATTGATTTCTCCTTTTAATTTTTGTATTTCAAGTTTAATTTTTGGTTGGGGGTAAAATTTAAAAATTTTTAAAATTACATGAATCAGTTAGTCCCAAGTCCTACTGGTCTTCCAGCTACTTCCCTGAATCATTGCCCAGCGTGAATATTAAGACAGTTATTACTCCAATTCACTATACCTTACGGGTGCTGCAATAGAGTATTGAAAAGTGAGTCCTGGATTTGAAGTTGGAAGCCCTGAGGTTGTTTCTTAACACTGCTAGATATTAGCCATGTTATTCTAAGCAATTTTAACAAACATTGATTAACCACCACCCTCCAAGCACTGTTCCGTGCTAGTTATATGTGGAAAAAACAAAAACAGTCATTGCCTTTAAGGACTTTCTACTTCTGTTCTGTCATGGGAAAGTATCTTTGAATTCAGGCCCTCCTGACTCCAGGGCCAGCGCTCTGTCCACTATAGTGCCACCTTCCCTGCCCCTCTGAAGACATTTCTAAATTAAATTGTTTAAGGAAGTTCTGATTGATTTGAAAACCAAGGAAGAACTAAGAAGTCATTGGAGGAATCTCATTTTATTCTCAGCCAGTGGAGAATTGACTTTCAGAGCAGGAAGGAATTCTGCCTCTGGTCTCCATCCCTTGTGGCTAAAATGCTTCCTCTCTCTTCCCCTGGGACTCTCACGTGACACTTCTCACAGGAAGCTTTTCCCCATCTCCCTTGATTATGAGTGTTCCCTCCCTCCCCAATTTCTCCTGTATTATCTTCTCTTTGTATATGTTATTACTGCGCCTTATATCATACCTTTGATACCTATCAACTGCATAATTCTGAGTAAGTTACTGGGCTTTGTTCCCCTCTTCCACCTCTTCTCCCAAGTCGGAAAGAATGAAATCTGTTGGGTGGGGGGGGAGTAGTTCCGGTATGGGAAGTTCCTGGGGCTGACCAGATCACAGGTGTTTTTTGGATCTGGATCACTGTTGTGGCTGCCTTTAGAATGCAAGCACCTGGAAGGAAGGAGCTGGTTCTAGTCTTTGTGTGAGCAGTCTGTGGTGCCATAGGGAACATGTACTGGGTTGGATTTACAGATGAGGAGACTGAGGTCCAAAGAAGTTAATGAGTCTCAGAGCTAGTGTCCAAGTGCAGCATCGAATCCGTATTTGTGGATTTTCAGGCTGCTGTTCTCCCTACTGTACTGCACCACTTTTCTCGGCTGTTCCTGGGGAGGGTTAACGGGGCACTCATCTTGGCCCTTTGCTACTGGCGCTGAACAATGGCACAGGGAAGCACTTTCAGAGCAAGGGAGGTGGACCTGCGATTCCCAAAAGGCCATAGATTTGTGTGCATTTCTGGGATCACAATCTGGCCCAACAAGACTTTATTGTGATGCACAATATCTTTGTCAAGCCCTGCTCTCCTTTGCCAAGCTCAAGTCCCTCACACTCGTATACCTTTATCTCCAAGTTCAAAACACACAGTTGTCTGTTAGAGATGAAGGCCCGGATCTCAGGAGGGAAGCTGGAGCTAGATTCCCACCTGGGCAGCAACTACATAGAGATGAGTGCTCGGAAATTGCAAACAAGCGAGAGAAAAGAGGGGCTCCAGACAGAGCTTAGGAGCTCAGCTCCCTTACCATCACCATCATCAGCAGTGAGCATGTATTAAGCACTTACTGAATGCCGAGGACTATGCATTGGAAATATGGAGAAACCTTTTGTTAGGTTGTTATGGGGTAAAATTACCCATGCATATGTACTGCCAAAAAAAAAAGGAAGTTATTAAAAAAAAAAAAAAAAAGTTGTTATGGGGAAATAGCCTGCAGGTGGCTCTTGACACCCAAGAGGCCCCTACTCCAAGTCAGGAGACCTGCTCTGAACTCTGCCTTGGGTACCTGGTGTATGGCTGTGGGAGCATCACTTGGCATCTCCTGGAATCTCAGAGTTTTGTATGTATGAGAAATCCATGCTCCCAAATTGTGCCCCATTCTGTCTTTCCAAGGAAAAGTCTCTGCCACTCACACAGGCAGAGATGCTCCTGGGGCTTCCGGTTCCTAATGTCCGGGTGTCCAGGGGCTCAGGAGGGAGGCCGGGGATGGCTTCCAGGTCCAGGGGAGAAGCTGGACTGGGGGAGCAGTGGAATGAGAACTGTTACCTAAGCACCTGGGGCCACATCTCAGAATAATTATTATCTCTAGTACTTATTATCTGGATGGCCTAGGGCTCTGAGTCCCTCCCCTTCGGTCTCACCTGTAAAATGAGGGGATTGTTAATATAACTAGAAGGTGGTGATAAGGGGTAGCTTGACTAACAGTCACAAGACTTGGCTTCAAGTCCTGCACTCCTAAATCACCCGACCCTCCGCTTCTCCCCTTCCTTGCATTAGGGACAGAAGCGGTGTGGGGCCACCAAGTGTTAGCATACCCATGATCCCTCGGGTCGGCAGTGTAAATGTGGTCTTTAAATAGCTTTCGGGCAGTCCCCGTATTTTTAAACCCACCCCCCCCCCCCAATCTGCACGGACCCTCGAGAGCCTCCCGCTCACCTGGCTCTCTCCACTAGTCTTTGCTATTGATTAGGGACCACTTCCGGCCCCGGGGCTGGTGAATTTCTGCCGGCGGGGGAGGGGCGGGCGCAGGGAGGTTCTTGGCCCCCGCAAGCCCGGGGCTCCGGACACGGACCTCCCTTTCTCGGCTGAGGAAGAAGGCCCGGAGAAGGCCTGGGAGCGCCGCTCCTTCCTCCAGGCCGCGCTCGGCAGCGCTCCGCACCTCTCTCGAGAATAACGGCGCACGCGTCCCGAGAGGTCGCCCGAGGGGCTGGGCCCGGTCCCTTCCGGCGCTCGCGGCCCGCGAAAGCGCGGGCGGCCCTCAGGTTTCCCACGGGATTCCACAGATCTCCCCCCTCCCCCATCGCGGGGAAGATGGCTGTAGGATGTCCCCAGGTGTTACATCCCGAGCCCTTCCGACACTGTTCTCTCCCACCTAGGTTGGAGGAGGCGGAAGCAGGACGGGCAGCCAAGCGCGGCCGGGCGGGGCCCAGCGCTCTCCGCCTCCTCCCGGAGAATCGAGGCGGCTCGGTCCGAGGCGGGGGACCGGGGTTGAGCCTGCCCGCCGCGTGCCCGAGGGAGGTTACCCGGGCTCCGCGCCGGGGCCTCCTCCTCCGAGAGGAGAGCCTGAATGAAGCGCGCGGCCTCGAGCGCGGTTTCAGGCTGCTCCCTGAGCCTCCGGCACAGTTTGGGGAAAGGGGGCGATCGGCGCTTCTGCTAACGGTCCCTCCGACTTCCGTTGTCTCCCAGAGCTTGTGTTTGGTTCCGAAGGCGAAGCGTCCGATCCATTTGTGATACAAGTGTGACACTGGCCCGGCCACCGCGGGAGCGCTGACTTCTAGCCCACGGCACTGTCGCAGACTCTAGTTGGGGGCGATTGGTTTTTTTTGTTTTTTGTTTTTTGTTTTTTTTGTTTTTTGTTTTTTTTTATCTACTTTGCTGACTTTTTGTCTAGTTTAATATGAAAGCGTTCCCCATTACCAGGGGCCTCTGGGAAGTGTGTGGGGCCACGTGTGAGCTCAGGAGCATGAGTCTTTCCCACTCGCCTTCTAGCCACTGAGCCACAAGTGGGCTGATACCCAACAAGTCAACATCAAGAGCTGCCTTTTTGATTATTACCACCTAGTAAGACCCCAACATCCCCCCTTTCTTTTGATTTAGATATTACACATAATGACACGATTCCATAAAGACATAGTATCCTAATACATGTTAGAAGTAGGTAACAAAGAACACGCTCAAATCATCACAAAATGGGACTTTAATACATGTTCCTAAGTCCTTCCCAGCACCCCTGCCGCTCCAGCCCAAAGAGGGCAAACCGAGGGAGAAGAGGAGAAGAGGAACATCCTCGTGGCGCATGCAGGGTCCGAAGCAGCAGGCTGGGCTTGCTCAAATAAGTCCTCGTTGTTTCTTATAATCTTCTAAATTCAGAGATCTTTTGGGGGCACCACCGTTGGCTGGGGGAGCCTTTGGAGTGATGGCCAGTGTCTTTAATTCCCAACTGGGAATTTGCAAGTCGATGTTCACATCAAAATCATGCGCTTTGAACAGGTCCTCTGAGAGGTCACTGGCTGACTTAGAGTCGATGTCTTTGTGCTCGTTCATCTCCTTAGGAGCATCTGGTAATGCCCCCGAGCCATATTGTGCGTTCAGCTGAGCCACGATGGCAGCTTGAACAGCAGGGTCTCTGGAATTGGAGACGATAGTCGGTTTGCAGTGCCGCCTAGTGAAGGGGTCCATCTGTTGATTTTTCATGTTGTGACTTTCAGCCACACGGGCTTTCTCAGCCTCAACAATGTTCCACTCCCGATTTCGTTGGTTGATGTCACTGATGGCAGAAATATTCTTTGTTCGTTGCCGATCTAGGGCCTCTGCCCTTTTCTCCAACTCAATCAGTTGATCTTGGATGTGTTTCGCCTTGGCTTGGTCTCCCAAATCTTCTGCTATGGCCTTCTCCTTCAGAAGCTGCATTTTTTTCATGGCATAGTTGGGTGGAGCTTTTCGGAATCTCGCTTTCTCTTTTACAATCTCTTCGATATCCCGATCATTGAATTGATAATTCAAAGTTTCTTGAATGGACACTTCCTTCTTGTTGATTTCATCCAAGGTAGGGAGCTGCAGGCCAGCAGAAAGCATCGCCTCTTTCCATTTCCTAAATTCACTTTCTGTGAACTCTTGGTTTGAGACAAACTCCAAGCGGATTACTCGCTGGTCGTTGCCATGCCTCAACTGCAATCCTTTATTTGTCCTAGTGCCACCCAACTGATAAGCCTTGGGTGTTTCTACCACGCCGGTGATTTCAGCAACCCGATAGACAGGTTTACTGTTGTGGTTGCCGATGCCAACCCGCACAAAACATCCTGGGACTGCCTTAGCAAAGAAAGGCATGTGACACCACTGTTCCAGCTTGTGCCGGGATAACCGCGCTCGGTTCAACTCTTCAGGCAGAGAAACTGGCTGGGATTTGGGAGGAACCTCTTCCTTTTCCTCTTCTTCATCAGATGATGTCATCCTAGATGAACCATCTGTCTTCTCACTGGACTTATCGTCCTCATCAGAGTAAACTTCACTTGTTTTTTAATGGTTGTTTTTTGGCAAGCAGCTCAGCTGTTCTATTCTTCCGTTTTTCTCTCTCTGCTTTCAGTTCTTCCATGGCCTGAGATTTTTTGTCTAGTTTGTTATCCTGCTTGGAATGCCGCTCCTTATTATGGGACATGAGCTGGGACTCTTGAATCTGTGTAAGTTTTTTCTTCTCTCGTTCTTCTTGTTTTTTCTTTTCCTCTTTCTTCTTGGCTATTTTTAATTTCTTCTTCATTTCAGACCTTCTCTTCAGCACCTCTCTCTTTTCTATCCTGTGAAACAATTCCTGTTCTCTCTCCTTCTCCGTCATTTGTTCTAAACGGGCCCTATCTTCTTCATCTCCCGTGAGGTCTTCTCCATACCCATGATGGAATTCCTCATCCTCAGAAGAAGAATCTGAATCTGAGCTGGAGGAGGAACTGTTACTGTTGGAGTCAGACACTTCACCTTCTTCAGGGGCTGAACTCTCAGCTGAGATGTCTTTGTCAGAGCTGTCTGAGGAAGCAGCTTTGTTTGTCTGTTTTTTCATGGTTCCCTTCTTCTCTATCTTCCTAGTTTTTCCTTTTTTCTTATTTTTTGCACCTCCAACTGTGCACTCATCATCACTGTCTGATGTTTTAGAGTCTGAAGAAGCGGCAGGCTGACTAACAGGTTGCTCCTCCTCCTTGGAGTCACTCCGTTTCCGTTTGGCTAGGGGCAAGAGCTCCTGATCCAGGTTCTCATCACTGCTGCTGTCCTCCATGTCAGAGTGGATCACAACACGGCTTTTCCGCTTCTTGTCCATGATGGTACCCCAGCTCCCACACCGGACGCCCTGTTCCGGTGCCAAAATGTAAAGTCCAAGCTTGCCCCCTCTGAAGGTTTCTGGAACATCCAGCCAGAGAGAAAGGTAGAATCTCGAATCCTCTTCTTCCTGAATCCTGGCTCCTTTTATACTCCCAGAGAATGGTGTAAACTCCTTTAAAGGTGTAAACTCCTTTCAGAAGACTAAAGGTGTAAACTCCTTTAAAGGGGAAGTATGTCCTGTGTAATAGAACTCTAGTGAACCAGTTTTCTTCATGGCATTCAGGGAAGTTCTTTCTCCTATGTAACCATTAACATGCTTTCTTATTTGTGCATATATTTACTTTGATTTCCCAACATTTATCACTTTCCTTTTTTTCTTTCTTTTTTTTTTCTTTTGATAACTTTTTATTGACAGTACGTATGCATGGGTAATTTCACGACATTATCCCTTGTATTCACTTCTGTTCTGAATTTTCCCCTCCCTCCACTCCCTCCCTTAATGGCATATAGTCTTATACATGTTAAATATGTTATAGTCTATCTTAGATACAATATATGTGTGCAGAACCGAACAGTTCTCTTGTTGTATAGGGAGAATTGGATCCAGAAGGTAAAAAGAACCTGGGAAGAAAAACAAAAATGCAAACAGTTTTCAACAGGAAAAACATTTCCTCTCACACCGATGTAACCATGATTGCAGTATAATCAAAAGGTTCTCTGGGGAGGGACTGGTCCTTCACCAATGGCTTTAGGAGAATCTGGGAACAGTGGCAAAGGGCGGCTTTTTCTTTTAACAGGGGTGGGCTGGAAGACCTGCCTCTAACACAACTTTGTAACCCCCCATGGAGCAGTGTTGTCACAGAATTTGAGCCCCTGGCTTTCAGGGTTGGATGGGAAGGCCAGGAAGACCAACTCCTTTCCAAAGAATGCTTCTGTTCAATCACTTGTTGAAGCAACACACATTTATCATCCATTTTCTTATTATACCAGGGACACTATCTGGGATGGAACAGGGATGGAAACACAAAAATAAGGCCATCCCTGCCCTCAAGGAGCTTGTGTTCTGTTTGGGGCTTCATCAACAACTGTGTTTAATCAGCTTTTTTCATTCCCCTTCCTTCATGTATCTAGAGCAAGGCCCCACTAGAGGGGATTCTCCTCCAAACAGCTGAAATTCAGAAAGCAAAAGTTGTTTTTTAGCAACAAGGAAACCTCTGAGCTTAACACTTTTGAGGATAATTAGTGAACATAGGAAGTTGGCAAGCTCCCTGTGAGCTTCTCCCCGGGCCTTCTCTGTGCTAATCCCATGGGAGGCCCCCTCCCCAGGGGCATCTTCCCAGCATCCTGACAGCCACCCAAACATTGGTTGATTTGAGTTGATTGGAGAGGCCCTTCGGTGTTTTTTGCCTGAGGTACAAAAGTGGCTACTTATTTATTACTGGGTGGACCCTCTTTTCAGGTGATGAAAGAGGCTTGAGAGGTTAAGGTTTGCAAGTAGCAAACAGGGGAGAGCAGACCCTCTGGCTCCAAGCTCAGAGTTCTTTCCCCTGGCCCTTGGTGGGCAGCTTCGGTCACTGAGAAATTCGCTTTTCCCTTGAGCTGAAGTCTGGATCCACTTCACTTCTGGCCTTTCCCCAAGCCTGACGAAACACCATCTCATTGGTGTGTGCGTATTTGAGATATCTGCAAATAAGAAAATCCTTATTTCTGTTCTGCTAATAACTTTCCCTTCCCTTTTAACCCAGAATAAAGATTCTTCATCTGGACTCCATTTTTTGACGGCTGTATTTTAGTAAAATTGTTTTCCCTTATAATCGTGTGCATTATATTTTATGCATTTAAAATGTGATTCTGAGAAGGGGTTCACAGCCTGCCCAAGGGACATTTAAGAACAATGGGCAATTGCTATTGGGGTATGGGCAAAGCCATCAGCTGCAGTGAGTAAGGGGATAGGGTAAGAAAACAAATTTTATTTAACGCTTTTTGTGTCTTAGTTCTATGCTAGAATGGAAGACAAGGTGATACGGGTGGGAAACAAAAAATTGGTTTTAGATTCCGATAGTCCACCTTCCTATTCCCCTTGCTTTCATACTTTCTGTGTGATCTTAGTCAATTTTCCTCCCTCTCTCCCTTCCTTTCTTCCTCCCTCCTGAACTATCCTGTTCATAATCTCTTATAGCACTAAAGTATTCCATCATAGCCACACAACACATTTTATTCAGCCATTCCTCAATTGATGGACAGTCCTTCCATTTTCAACTTTTTGCAACCACAAAAAAGACCTGCTATAAATATTTTTATACACATAGGTCCTTTCCTCTTTTCTCTGACCTTTTGGAGTTAGACCTAGTAGTGGTATTGTTGAATTAAAGAGTATGCACAGTTCTATAGTCCATTAAGCATAGTTCTACATTGTTCTCTAGAGTGATGGGGACGATTCACAACTCCACCAACAAGGGATGAGTATTGAGCAAATTTTGTAACCCCCATGAACCTTAACTTTTCTTTATGAGTAAAATGATGGGATTATACTTATGTATTTCTAGTTAAAAGATCTATGAATTTATAATCTAAACTCCTACTGAAATACTCAATATTCAGAATACCACCTCTAAGTTCTCCCTCTCTCTTGTCTGATTTTTATTCTTCCACTGTTGTGCTCTTCCTTTTAACTCTTTCCTATTTATTTTGCATGTATCTTACTCTCCCTGTATTTGTTCTTTACTCATTTGTAAGCTCATTGAGGGCAGGAAATGTCTTTTACCTTTTTTTTTTTTTTTTTTTTTTTTTTTTTTTTGTATCCCCAGAGCTTAGCATAGTGCCTATCTTATAGTTGGTGCTTAATAAATATTTATTGTTTGATTGATCTCCCCCCCGCCCCCAGGCTGGGGTTAATTGACTTGCCCAGGGTCACACAGTTAAGAAAGTGTTAAGTGTCTGAGACTAGATTTGAACTCGGGTCCTCTTGAATTCAGGGCTGGTGCTCTATCCACTGAGCCACCTAGCTGCCCCCTGTTTGATCTTAAAATTTTTGTCATGATTCCTTTGATATGAAGGCATTAGCTTCCATAGTATTTTTGGCCTTTTTGCATTCATTATTTTTTTCTTTTTAATTATTTTTTTTAATTAATAACCACTTTTATAATAACCACTTTTATAAGATTAGTCCTGAAAGCAGTTCTTCTTAGTTGACCATCTCTCTCCTTCACTGATTTAAAACACTAGGAACAACCCCTTCCTGGCTCTCTGTGTAGCATAATGAAAGTTTAGTCTCTTGGTTCAGTTCTGCTTTCTTTAGACTGAAAGCTCTTTGGAAGCAGGAATTGGGAATCCTGTTTTCTGTTTTCTACATTATCTAATAGAAGCCTTAGCTATAATGGATATTTCTTTTTTCTTTTTCTTTTTTTTTTTTTTTATTTATTCATTTTTCCAAATTATCCCCTCCCTCCCTCCACTCCCTGCCCCCGATGGCAGGTAATCCCATACATTTTACATGTGTTACAATATAACCTAGATACAATATATGAGTGTAAATACCATTTTCTTGTTGCACATTAATTATTAGCTTCCGAAGGTCTAAGTAACCTGGGTAGATAGACAGTAGTGCTAACAATTTACATTGGCATCCCAGTGTTCCTTCTCTGGGTATAGTTATTTCTGTCCATCATTGATCAGCTGGAAGTGAGTTGGCTCTTCTTTATGTTGAAGATTTCCACTTCCATCAGAATACATCCTCATACAGTATTGTTGTTGAAGTGTATAGTGATCTTCTGGTTCTGCTCATTTCACTCAGCAACAGTTGATTTAAGTCTCTCCAAGCCTTTCTGTATGCCTCCTGCTGGTCATTTCTTACAGAGCAATAATATTCCATAACCTTCATATACCACAATTTACCCAACCATTCTCCAATGGATGGACATCCATTCAACTTCCAGTTTCTAGCTACAACCCAAAGAGCTGCCACAAACATTTTGGCACATACAGGTCCCTTTCCACTCTTTAGTATTTCTTTGGGATATAATCCCAATAATAGCAATGCTGGGTCAAAGGGTATGCACAGTTTGACAACCTTTTGGGCATAGTTCCAAATTGCTCTCCAGAATGGCCGGATTCTTTCACAACTCCACCAACAATGTATCAGTGTCCCAGTTTTCCCACATCCCCTCCAACATTCATCATTATTTGTTCCTGTCATTTTAGCCAATCTGACAGGTGTGTAGTGGTATCTCAGAGTTGTCTTAATTTGCATTTCTCTGATCAGTAGTGATTTGGAACACTCTTTCATATGAGTGGAAATAGTTTCAATTTCATCATCTGAGAATTGTCTGTTCATATCCCTTGACCATTTATCCATTGGAGAATGGTTTAGTTTCCTGTAAATCAGGGTCAGTTCTCTATATATTTTAGAAATGAGACCTTTGTCAGAACCTTTCCTTTTAAAAATATGTTCCCAATTTGTTACTTCCTTTCTAATCTTGTTTGCATTAGTATTGTTTGTACAGAAACTTTTTAGTTTGATGTAATCAACATCTTCTATTTTGTGGTCAATAATGATCTCTAATTCTCCTCTGGTCATAAATTCCTTCCTCCTCCACAGGTGTGAGAGGTAGACTATTCTCTGTTCCTCTAATCTATTTATGATCTCATTCTTTATGCCTAAATCATGGACCCATTTTGATCTTATCTTGGTATATGGTGTTAAGTGTGGGTCCATATCTAATTTCTGCCATACTAATTTCCAGTTTTCCCAACAGTTTCTTCCGAATAATGAATTTTTGTCCCTAATATTGGTATCTTTGGGTCTGTCAAAGATTAGATTGCTATAGATGTACCCTTTTTTTGTCCTTTGTATCTAATCTGTTCCACTGATCTACCGTTCTATTTCTTAGCCAGTACCAAATGGTTTTGGTGACTGCTGCTATGTAATATAGCTTTAGGTCAGGTACACTTAGACCACCTTCCTCTGACTTTTTTTTCATTAGTTCCCTTGTAATTCTCGACCTTTTATTCTTCCATATGAATTTTGTTGTTATTTTTTCTAGGTCATAACAATAGTTTCTTGGGAGTCTGATTGGTATAGCGCTAAATAAATAGATTAGTTTGGGGAGTATTGTCATCTTTATTATATTCGCTCGGCCTATCCAAGAGCACTGAATGTCTTTCCAATTATTTAAATCTGACTTTATTTTTGTGGCAAGTGTTTTGTAATTTTTCTCCTATAATTCCTGACTATTCTTTGATAGATGGATTCCCCAAAACTTTATATTCTCAACATTTGTTTGGAATGGAATTTCTCTTTGTATCTCTTGCTGTTGCATTTTGTTGGTGATATATCAGAATGCTGAGGATTTATGTGGATTTATTTTGTATCCTGCCACTTTGCTAAAATTCTGAAGTATTTCTAAGAGCTTTTTAGCGGAGTCTTTTTTTTTTTATTTTATAATTATAACATTATTTTGACAGTACATATGCATGGGTAATTTTTTACAACATTATCCCTTGCACTTACTTCTATTCAGATTTTTTCCCTTCCTCCCCCAACCCCCTCCCCCATATGGCAAGCAGTCTTATATATGTTAAATATATTACAGTATATTCTAGATACAATATATGTGTGTAGAACCGAATTTTTTGTTGCACAGGAAGAATTGGATTCAGAGGTAAAAATAACAATTTACATTCATTTCCCAGTGTTCCTTTTCTGGATGTAGCTGGTTCTGTCCATCATTAATCAATTGGAATTGGATTAGCTCTTCTCTATGGTGAAGAAATCCACTTCCATCAGCATACATCCTCGTACAGTATCATTGTTGAAGTGTATAATGATCTTCTGGTTCTGCTCGTTTCACTCAGCATCAGTTGATGTAAGTCTCTCCAAGCCTCTCTGTATTTCTCCTGTTGATCATTTCTTATAGAACAATAATATTCCATAACATTCGTATACCATAGTTTACCCAACCATTCTCCAATGGATGGACATCCATTCATCTTCCAGCTTCTAGCCACGATGAAAAGGGCTGCCACCAACATTTTGGCACATACAGGTCCCTTTCCCTTCTTTAGTAGTTCCTTGGGTTATAAGCCCAGTAGTAGTATGGCTGGGTCAAAGGGTATGCACATTTTGATAACTTTTCCGGCATAATTCCAGATTGCTCTCCAGAATGGTTGGATTCTTTCACAACTCCACCAACAATGCATCAGTGTCCCAGTTTTCCCACAGCCCCTCCAACATTCATCGTTATTTGTTCCTGTCATCTTAGCCAATCTGACAGGTGTGTAATGATACCTCAGAGTTGTCTTAATTTGCATTTCTCTGATCAATAGTGATTTGGAACACTCTTTCATATGAGTGGAAATAGTTTTAATTTCATCATCTGAAAATTGTCTGTTCATATCTTTGATCATTTATCAATTGGAGAATGGCTTGATTTCTTATAAATTAAAGTCAATTCTCTGTATATTTTGGAGATGAGGCCTTTATCAGAACCTTTAACTGTAAAAATTTTTTCCCAATTTGCTACTTCCCTTCTAATCTTGTTTGCATTAGTTTTGTTTGTGCAGAAACTTTTTAATTTGGCATAATCAAAATGTTCTATTTTGTGATCAATAATGGTCTCTAGTTCTCCCTTGGACACAAACTCCTTCCTCCTCCACAAGTCTGAGAGGTAAACCATCCCATGTTCCTCCAATTTATTTATGATTTCGTTCTTTATGTCTAAATCTTGGACCCATTTTGATCTAATCTTAGTATGTGGTGTTAAATGTGGGTCCATGCCTAGTTTCTGCCATGCTAATTTCCAGTTTTCCCAGCAGTTTTTGTCAAATAATGAATTCTTATCCCAAAAGTTGGGATCTTTGGGTTTGTCAAAGATTAGATTTCTATTTTTATTCACTATCTTGCCCTGTGAACCTAACCTATGCCACTGATCAACTAGTCTATTTCTTAGCCAATACCAAATGGTTTTGGTGACTGTTGCTTTATAATATAGCTTTAGGTCAGGTACACTTAGACCACCTTCCTCTGACTTTTTTTTTTCATTAGTTCCCTTGCAATTCTCGACCTTTTATTCTTCCATATGAATTTTGTTGTTATTTTTTCTAGGTCATTACAATAGTTTCTTGGGAGTCTGATTGGTATAGCACTAAATAAATAGATTAGTTTGGGGAGTATTGTCACCTTTATTATATTCACTCGGCCTATCCAAGAGCACTGAATGTCTTTCCAATTATTTAAATCTGACTTTATTTTTGTGGCAAGTGTTTTGTAATTTTTCTCCTATAATTCCTGACTATTCTTTGGTAGATGGATTCCCCAAAACTTTATATTCTCAACATTTGTTTGGAATGGAATTTCTCTTTGTATCTCTTGCTGTTGCATTTTGTTGGTGATATAGAGGAATGCTGAGGATTTATGTGGATTTATTTTGTATCCTGCGACTTTGCTAAAATTCTGAATTATTTCTAATAGCTTTTTAGCAGAGTCTTTGGGGTTCTCTAAGTATACCATCATGTCATCTGCGAAAAGTGACAATTTGATTTCTTCATTTCCTACTCTAATTCCTTGAATCTCTTTCTCGGCTCTTATTGCCGAGGCTAGAGTTTCTAGTACTATATTGAATAGTAATGGTGATAGTGGGCAACCTTGTTTCACTCCTGATCTCACAGGGAAAGGTTCTAGTTTATCACCATTACATATGATGTTCACTGAAGGTTTTAAATATATGCTCCTTATTATTTTAAGGAATAGTCCATTTATTCCTATACTCTCAAGCGTTTTTAGTAGGAATGGATGTTGGATTTTATCAAATGCTTTTTCTGCATCTATGGAGATGATCATATGGTTTTTATTAATTTGATTATTAATATGGTCAATTATACTAATAGTTTTCCTAATATTAAACCAGCCCTGCATTCCTGGTATAAATCCCACTTGGTCATAGTGTATTATCCTGGGGATGAGTTTCTGAAGTCTATTTGCTAATATCTTATTTAAGATTTTAGCATCAATATTCATTAACGAAATTGGTCTATAGTTTTCTTTCTCAGTTTTCGATCTACCTGGTTTAGGTATCAGTACCATGTCTGTGTCATAGAAGGAATTTGGTAGGACTCTTTCAATCCCTATTTTTTCAAATAGTTTACATAGCATTGGAGTTAGTTGTTCTTTAAATGTTTGGTAGAATTCACCTGTAAATCCATCTGGTCCTGGGGACTTTTTCTTAGGAAGTTGGTTAATAGCTTGGTCTATTTCTTTTTCTGAGATGGGACTATTTAGACTACTTACTTCTTCCTCTGTTAATCTGGGCAAGCAAGCTATAGTTTTGAAGGTATTCTTCCATTTCATTTAAGTTATCGAATTTATCGGCATAAAGTTGAGCAAAGTAGCTCCTAACTATTGTTCTAATTTCCACTTCATTAGTGGTGAGTTCACCCTTTTCATTTTCAAGACTATCAATTTGCTTTTTCTCTTTCCTTTTTTTAATCAGGTTTAGTAAGGGTTTGTCTATTTTGTTGGTTTTTTTCATAAAACCAACTCTTAGTTTTATTAATTAATTCAATAGTTTTTTTACTTTCAATTTTATTAATCTCACCTTTTATTTTTTGAATTTCAAGTTTTGTGTTTGTCTGGGGGTTTTTAATTTGTTCCTTTTCTAGCAATTTTAGTTGTAAGGCCAATTCGTTGGCCCTCTCTTTCTCTATTTTATGCAAGTAGGCCTGTAGAGATATAAAACTTCCCCTTATTACTGCTTTGGCTGTATCCCACACATTTTGGTATGAGCTTTTTAGCAGAGTCTTTGGGGTTCTCTAAGTATACCATCATGTCATTTGCAAAGAGTGATGGTTTGATTTCCTCATTTCCTACTCTACTTCCTTGAATCTCTTTCTCGGCTCTTATTGCTGAGGCTAGCGTTTCTAGTACTATATTGAATAGTTATGGTGATAGTGGGCAACCTTGTTTCACTCCTGATCTTTCTGGGAAAGGTTGCAGTTTATTTCTATTGCATATGATGCTTACTGAAGGTCTTCAATATATGCTCCTGATTATTCTAAGGAATAATCCATTTATTCCTATACTCTCAAGAGTTTTTAGAAGGAATGGATGTTGGATTTTGTCAGATGCTTTTTCTGCATCTATTGAGATGATCATATGGTTCCTATTAATTTGATTATTAATATGGTCAATTATACTAATCGTTTTCCTAATATTAAACCAGCCCTGCATTCCTGGTATGAATCCTACTTGATCATAGTGTATTATCCTGGGGATGATTTTCTGAAGTCTTTTTGCTAATATCTTATTTAAGATTTTAGCATCAATATTCATTAAGGAAATTGGTCTATAATTTTCTTTCTCAGTTTTCGATCGACCTGTTTTAGGTATCAGTACCATGTCTGTGTCATAAAAGGAGTTTGGTAGGACTCCTTCATTCCTTATTTTTTCAAATAGTTTATATAGCATTGGGGCTAATTGTTCTTTAAATGTTTGGAAGAATTCACATGTAAATCCATCTGGTCCAGGGGATTTTTTCCTGGGGAGTTGATTAATAGCTTGTTCTATTTCTTTTTCTGAAATGGGACTATTTAAGCAATTTATTTCCTCCTCTGTTAATCTAGGAAGCCTATATTTTTGGAGGAAGTCATCCATTTCACTTAAGTTATCAAATTTATTGGCATAAAGTTGGGCAAAGTAACTCCTTATTATTTCTCTAATTTCCTCTTCATTGGTGGAAAGATCCCCCTTTTCATCTGTAAGACTAACAATTTGATTTTCCTCTTTCTTTTTCTGATCAGATTTATCAAAGGTTTATCTATTTTATTGGCTTTTTCATAAAACCAACTCTTGGTTTTATTTATTAATTCAATAGTTTTTTTTACTTTCAATATTATTGATTTCTCCTTTTAATTTTTGTATTTCAAGTTTAATTTTTGGTTGGGGGTAAAATTTAAAATTTTTTAAAATTACATGAATCAGTTAGTCCCAAGTCCTACTGGTCTTCCAGCTACTTCCCTGAATCATTGCCCAGCGTGAATATTGAGACAGTTATTACTCCAATTCACTATACCTTACGGGTGCTGCAATAGAGTATTGAAAAGTGAGTCCTGGATTTGAAGTTGGAAGCCCTGAGGTTGAGTCTTAACACTGCTAGATATTGGCCATGTTATTCTAAGCAATTTTAACCGGCACCGGACACGGACCTCCCTTTCTCGGCTGAGGGAGAAGGCCCGGAGAAGGCCCGGGAGCGCCGCTCCTTCCTCCCGGCCGCGCTCGGCAGCGCTCCGTACCTCTCTCCCGGGAATAACGGCGCACGCGTCCCGAGAGGGCGCCCGAGGGGCTGGGCCCGGTCTCTTCCTGGGCTCGCGGCCCGCGAAAGCGCGGGCGGCCCTCAGGTTTCCCACGGGATTCCACAGATCTCCCCCCTCCCCCATGGCGGGGAAGATGGCTGTAGGATGTCCCCAGGTGTTACATCCCGAGCCCTTCCGACACTGTTCTCTCCCACCTAGGTTGGAGGAGGCGGAAGCAGGACGGGCAGCCAAGCGCGGCCGGGCGGGGCCCAGCGCTCTCCGCCTCCTCCCGGAGAATCGAGGCGGCTCGGTCCGAGGCGGGGGACCGGGGTTGAGCCTGCCCGCCGCGTGCCCGAGGGAGGTTACCCGGGCTCCGCGCCGGGGCCTCCTCCTCCGAGAGGAGAGCCTGAATGAAGCGCGCGGCCTGGAGCGCGGTTTCAGGCTGCTCCCTGAGCCTCCGGCACAGTTTGGGGAAAGGGGGCGATCGGCGCTTCTGCTAACGGTCCCTCCGACTTCCGTTGTCTCCCAGAGCTTGTGTTTGGTTCCGAAGGCGAAGCGTCCGATCCATTTGTGATACAAGTGTGACACTGGCCCGGCCACCGCGGGAGCGCTGACTTCTAGCCCACGGCACTGTCGCAGACTCTAGTTGGGGGCGATTGGTTTTTTTTGTTTTTTGTTTTTTTTGTTTTTTGTTTTTTTTTATCTACTTTGCTGACTTTTTGTCTAGTTTAATATGAAAGCGTTCCCCATTACCAGGGGCCTCTGGGAAGTGTGTGGGGCCACGTGTGAGCTCAGGAGCATGAGTCTTTCCCACTCGCCTTCTAGCCACTGAGCCACAAGTGGGCTGATACCCAACAAGTCAACATCAAGAGCTGCCTTTTTGATTATTACCACCTAGTAAGACCCCAACATCCCCCCTTTCTTTTGATTTAGATATTACACATAATGACACGATTCCATAAAGACATAGTATCCTAATACATGTTAGAAGTAGGTAACAAAGAACACGCTCAAATCATCACAAAATGGGACTTTAATACATGTTCCTAAGTCCTTCCCAGCACCCCTGCCGCTCCAGCCCAAAGAGGGCAAACCGAGGGAGAAGAGGAGAAGAGGAACATCCTCGTGGCGCATGCAGGGTCCGAAGCAGCAGGCTGGGCTTGCTCAAATAAGTCCTCGTTGTTTCTTATAATCTTCTAAATTCAGAGATCTTTTGGGGGCACCACCGTTGGCTGGGGGAGCCTTTGGAGTGATGGCCAGTGTCTTTAATTCCCAACTGGGAATTTGCAAGTCGATGTTCACATCAAAATCATGCGCTTTGAACAGGTCCTCTGAGAGGTCACTGGCTGACTTAGAGTCGATGTCTTTGTGCTCGTTCATCTCCTTAGGAGCATCTGGTAATGCCCCCGAGCCATATTGTGCGTTCAGCTGAGCCACGATGGCAGCTTGAACAGCAGGGTCTCTGGAATTGGAGACGATAGTCGGTTTGCAGTGCCGCCTAGTGAAGGGGTCCATCTGTTGATTTTTCATGTTGTGACTTTCAGCCACACGGGCTTTCTCAGCCTCAACAATGTTCCACTCCCGATTTCGTTGGTTGATGTCACTGATGGCAGAAATATTCTTTGTTCGTTGCCGATCTAGGGCCTCTGCCCTTTTCTCCAACTCAATCAGTTGATCTTGGATGTGTTTCGCCTTGGCTTGGTCTCCCAAATCTTCTGCTATGGCCTTCTCCTTCAGAAGCTGCATTTTTTTCATGGCATAGTTGGGTGGAGCTTTTCGGAATCTCGCTTTCTCTTTTACAATCTCTTCGATATCCCGATCATTGAATTGATAATTCAAAGTTTCTTGAATGGACACTTCCTTCTTGTTGATTTCATCCAAGGTAGGGAGCTGCAGGCCAGCAGAAAGCATCGCCTCTTTCCATTTCCTAAATTCACTTTCTGTGAACTCTTGGTTTGAGACAAACTCCAAGCGGATTACTCGCTGGTCGTTGCCATGCCTCAACTGCAATCCTTTATTTGTCCTAGTGCCACCCAACTGATAAGCCTTGGGTGTTTCTACCACGCCGGTGATTTCAGCAACCCGATAGACAGGTTTACTGTTGTGGTTGCCGATGCCAACCCGCACAAAACATCCTGGGACTGCCTTAGCAAAGAAAGGCATGTGACACCACTGTTCCAGCTTGTGCCGGGATAACCGCGCTCGGTTCAACTCTTCAGGCAGAGAAACTGGCTGGGATTTGGGAGGAACCTCTTCCTTTTCCTCTTCTTCATCAGATGATGTCATCCTAGATGAACCATCTGTCTTCTCACTGGACTTATCGTCCTCATCAGAGTAAACTTCACTTGTTTTTAATGGTTGTTTTTTGGCAAGCAGCTCAGCTGTTCTATTCTTCCGTTTTTCTCTCTCTGCTTTCAGTTCTTCCATGGCCTGAGATTTTTTGTCTAGTTTGTTATCCTGCTTGGAATGCCGCTCCTTATTATGGGACATGAGCTGGGACTCTTGAATCTGTGTAAGTTTTTTCTTCTCTCGTTCTTCTTGTTTTTTCTTTTCCTCTTTCTTCTTGGCTATTTTTAATTTCTTCTTCATTTCAGACCTTCTCTTCAGCACCTCTCTCTTTTCTATCCTGTGAAACAATTCCTGTTCTCTCTCCTTCTCCGTCATTTGTTCTAAACGGGCCCTATCTTCTTCATCTCCCGTGAGGTCTTCTCCATACCCATGATGGAATTCCTCATCCTCAGAAGAAGAATCTGAATCTGAGCTGGAGGAGGAACTGTTACTGTTGGAGTCAGACACTTCACCTTCTTCAGGGGCTGAACTCTCAGCTGAGATGTCTTTGTCAGAGCTGTCTGAGGAAGCAGCTTTGTTTGTCTGTTTTTTCATGGTTCCCTTCTTCTCTATCTTCCTAGTTTTTCCTTTTTTCTTATTTTTTGCACCTCCAACTGTGCACTCATCATCACTGTCTGATGTTTTAGAGTCTGAAGAAGCGGCAGGCTGACTAACAGGTTGCTCCTCCTCCTTGGAGTCACTCCGTTTCCGTTTGGCTAGGGGCAAGAGCTCCTGATCCAGGTTCTCATCACTGCTGCTGTCCTCCATGTCAGAGTGGATCACAACACGGCTTTTCCGCTTCTTGTCCATGATGGTACCCCAGCTCCCACACCGGACGCCCTGTTCCGGTGCCAAAATGTAAAGTCCAAGCTTGCCCCCTCTGAAGGTTTCTGGAACATCCAGCCAGAGAGAAGGTAGAATCTCGAATCCTCTTCTTCCTGAATCCTGGCTCCTTTTATACTCCCAGAGAATGGTGTAAACTCCTTTAAAGGTGTAAACTCCTTTCAGAAGACTAAAGGTGTAAACTCCTTTAAAGGGGAAGTATGTCCTGTGTAATAGAACTCTAGTGAACCAGTTTTCTTCATGGCATTCAGGGAAGTTCTTTCTCCTATGTAACCATTAACATGCTTTCTTATTTGTGCATATATTTACTTTGATTTCCCAACATTTATCACTTTCCTTTTTTTCTTTCTTTTTTTTTTTCTTTTGATAACTTTTTATTGACAGTACGTATGCATGGGTAATTTCACGACATTATCCCTTGTATTCACTTCTGTTCTGAATTTTCCCCTCCCTCCACTCCCTCCCTTAAATGGCATATAGTCTTATACATGTTAAATATGTTATAGTCTATCTTAGATACAATATATGTGTGCAGAACCGAACAGTTCTCTTGTTGTATAGGGAGAATTGGATCCAGAAGGTAAAAAGAACCTGGGAAGAAAAACAAAAATGCAAACAGTTTTCAACAGGAAAAACATTTCCTCTTCACACCGATGTAACCATGATTGCAGTATAAATCAAAAGGTTCTCTGGGGAGGGACTGGTCCTTCACCAATGGCTTTAGGAGAATCTGGGAACAGTGGCAAAGGGCGGCTTTTTCTTTTAACAGGGGTGGGCTGGAAGACCTGCCTCTAACACAACTTTGTAACCCCCCATGGAGCAGTGTTGTCACAGAATTTGAGCCCCTGGCTTTTCAGGGTTGGATGGGAAGGCCAGGAAGACCAACTCCTTTCCAAAGAATGCTTCTGTTCAATCACTTGTTGAAGCAACACACATTTATCATCCATTTTCTTATTATACCAGGGACACTATCTGGGATGGAACAGGGATGGAAACACAAAAATAAGGCCATCCCTGCCCTCAAGGAGCTTGTGTTCTGTTTGGGGCTTCATCAACAACTGTGTTTAATCAGCTTTTTTCATTCCCCTTCCTTCATGTATCTAGAGCAAGGCCCACTAGAGGGGATTCTCCTCCAAACAGCTGAAATTCAGAAAGCAAAAGTTGTTTTTTAGCAACAAGGAAACCTCTGAGCTTAACACTTTTGAGGATAATTAGTGAACATAGGAAGTTGGCAAGCTCCCTGTGAGCTTCTCCCCGGGCCTTCTCTGTGCTAATCCATGGGAGGCCCCCTCCCCAGGGGCATCTTCCCAGCATCCTGACAGCCACCCAAACATTGGTTGATTTGAGTTGATTGGAGAGGCCCTTCGGTGTTTTTTGCCTGAGGTACAAAAGTGGCTACTTATTTATTACTGGGTGGACCCTCTTTTCAGGTGATGAAAGAGGCTTGAGAGGTTAAGGTTTGCAAGTAGCAAACAGGGGAGAGCAGACCCTCTGGCTCCAAGCTCAGAGTTCTTTCCCCTGGCCCTTGGTGGGCAGCTTCGGTCACTGAGAAATTCGCTTTTCCCTTGAGCTGAAGTCTGGATCCACTTCACTTCTGGCCTTTCCCCAAGCCTGACGAAACACCATCTCATTGGTGTGTGCGTATTTGAGATATCTGCAAATAAGAAAATCCTTATTTCTGTTCTGCTAATAACTTTCCCTTCCCTTTTAACCCAGAATAAAGATTCTTCATCTGGACTCCATTTTTTGACGGCTGTATTTTAGTAAAATTGTTTTCCCTTATAATCGTGTGCATTATATTTTATGCATTTAAAATGTGATTCTGAGAAGGGGTTCACAGCCTGCCCAAGGGACATTTAAGAACAATGGGCAATTGCTATTGGGGTATGGGCAAAGCCATCAGCTGCAGTGAGTAAGGGGATAGGGTAAGAAAACAAATTTTATTTAACGCTTTTTGTGTCTTAGTTCTATGCTAGAATGGAAGACAAGGTGATACGGGTGGGAAACAAAAAATTGGTTTTAGATTCCGATAGTCCACCTTCCTATTCCCCTTGCTTTCATACTTTCTGTGTGATCTTAGTCAATTTTCCTCCCTCTCTCCCTTCCTTTCTTCCTCCCTCCTGAACTATCCTGTTCATAATCTCTTATAGCACTAAAGTATTCCATCATAGCCACACAACACATTTTATTCAGCCATTCCTCAATTGATGGACAGTCCTTCAATTTTCAACTTTTTGCAACCACAAAAAAGACCTGCTATAAATATTTTTATACACATAGGTCCTTTCCTCTTTTCTCTGACCTTTTGGAGTTAGACCTAGTAGTGGTATTGTTGAATTAAAGAGTATGCACAGTTCTATAGTCCATTAAGCATAGTTCTACATTGTTCTCTAGAGTGATGGGGACGATTCACAACTCCACCAACAAGGGATGAGTATTGAGCAAATTTTGTAACCCCCATGAACCTTAACTTTTCTTTATGAGTAAAATGATGGGATTATACTTATGTATTTCTAGTTAAAAGATCTATGAATTTATAATCTAAACTCCTACTGAAATACTCAATATTCAGAATACCACCTCTAAGTTCTCCCTCTCTCTTGTCTGATTTTTATTCTTCCACTGTTGTGCTCTTCCTTTTAACTCTTTCCTATTTATTTTGCATGTATCTTACTCTCCCTGTATTTGTTCTTTACTCATTTGTAAGCTCATTGAGGGCAGGAAATGTCTTTTACCTTTTTTTTTTTTTTTTTTTTTTTTTTTTTGTATCCCCAGAGCTTAGCATAGTGCCTATCTTATAGTTGGTGCTTAATAAATATTTATTGTTTGATTGATCTCCCCCCCGCCCCCAGGCTGGGGTTAATTGACTTGCCCAGGGTCACACAGTTAAGAAAGTGTTAAGTGTCTGAGACTAGATTTGAACTCGGGTCCTCTTGAATTCAGGGCTGGTGCTCTATCCACTGAGCCACCTAGCTGCCCCCTGTTTGATCTTAAAATTTTTGTCATGATTCCTTTGATATGAAGGCATTAGCTTCCATAGTATTTTTGGCCTTTTTGCATTCATTATTTTTTTCTTTTTAATTATTTTTTTTAATTAATAACCACTTTTATAAGATTAGTCCTGAAAGCAGTTCTTCTTAGTTGACCATCTCTCTCCTTCACTGATTTAAAACACTAGGAACAACCCCTTCCTGGCTCTCTGTGTAGCATAATGAAAGTTTAGTCTCTTGGTTCAGTTCTGCTTTCTTTAGACTGAAAGCTCTTTGGAAGCAGGAATTGGGAATCCTATTTTCTGTTTTCTACATTATCTAATAGAAGCCTTGGCTATAATGGATATTTCTTTTTTCTTTTTCTTTTTTTTTATTTATTCTTTTTTCCAAATTATCCTCTCCCTCCCTCCACTCCCTCCCCCCGATGGCAGGTAATCCCATACATTTTACATGTGTTACAATATAACCTAGATACAATATATGTGTGTAAATACCATTTTCTTGATGCCCATTAATTATTAGCTTCCGAAGGTATAAGTAACCTGGGTAGATAGACAGTAGTGCTAACAATTTACATTCGCTTCCCAGTGTTCCTTCTCTAGGTGTAGTTATTTCTGTCCATCATTGATCAACTGGAAGTGAGTTGGCTCTTCTTTATGTTGAAGATTTCCACTTCCATCAGAATATATCCTCATACAGTATTGTTGTTGAAGTGTATAGTGATCTTCTGGTTCTTCTCATTTCACTCAGCAACAGTTGATTTAAGTCTGTCCAAGCCTCTCTGTATTCCTCCTGCTGGTCATCTCTTACAGAGCAATAATATTCCATAACCTTCATATACCACAATTTACCCAACCATTCTCCAATGGATGGACATCCATTCAACTTCCAGTTTCTAGCTACAACCAAAAGAGCTGCCACAAACATTTTGGCACATACAGGTCCCTTTGCACTCTTTAGTATTTCTTTGGGATATAATCCCAATAACAGCAAAGCTGGCTCAAAGGGTATGCTCAGTTTGACAACTTTTTGGGCATAGTTCCAAATTGCTCTCCAGAATGGCCGGATTCTTTCACAACTCCACCAACAATGTATCAGTGTCCCAGTTTTCCCACATCCCCTCCAACATTCATCATTATTTGTTCCTGTCATCTTAGCCAATCTGACAGGTGTGTAGTGGTATCTCAGAGTTGTCTTAATTTGCATTTCTCTGATCAGTAGTGATTTGGAACACTCTTTCATATGAGTGGAAATAGTTTCCATTTCATCATCTGAGAATTGTCTGTTCATATCCCTTTGACCATTTATCCATTGGAGAATGGTTTGGTTTCCTATAAATCAGGGTCAGTTCTCTATATATTTTAGAAATGAGACCTTTGTCAGAACCTTTCCTTTTAAAAATATGTTCCCAATTTGTTACTTTCCTTCTAATCTTGTTTGCATTAGTATTGTTTGTACAGAAACTTTTTAGTTTGATGTAATCAAAATCTTCTATTTTGTGATTAATAATGATCTCTAATTCTCCTCTGGTCATAAATTCCAGGAAGGAATAATAAAAAGAAAAATAAAATGATAGGAATAATCCTATCTAATAGGTAGAAGGTAGTACCTCACAATTGTTTTAATTTGCATTTCTCGGAGAGACTTTTGCTGGTTATACCATTGGTGAATGTATTCGCTCTCTCCTCCACTTTGAAATCACTTACTCTTAAATCTTTTTGCTGTCTGTCCTTTTATAATAGGCTTTGTCTCCAGATAAAGACAAACTAGTTTTTATTTCATTCTGTGTGTTTCCTGGAAATGAGCAGTTCATATTATGGGGGAGAGTCAAGGGTAACCACGTACAAATTTGCAGATACACAAGAAAACAGAACCTAAGAATGTCTCAGGCCAGTATATGTCAATATGCTTTATGTACCATTTGATGTTGGTGCTAGAAAATTAAACAAAGTTATCCTTTCAAGACTGCCATAGAATCTTACCTGATTCTTATATGTATGGGAAACATCTCGTCCAAGGGAAGCCTATATCGCCGTGTTCTGTTCCATGGAATCACATGCTTTTCTGCAAGAAAACAGTAGACATAGTGAGATCTTATTCTCTACACCCCTTGGCTTGTGTGGCTGTGACTGTGCGGTCTGATGGACATGGTTTGTTACATGCGTACATTGATTTGTTTAACTTAGCTGTTTTTCCTTGCTCTGAAGAATTCTCAGGGAGGCTAAACTGTTGGGAAGCAACAGTGATATAAAAAAAATAACAAATCCAGAAAGTATAAATAAAACTTTCTATTGAAAAGGGAAAAAACCCACTGTAATTTGTTATTGAATTATCTGCCAATGGCTGCATTTAAATTGGGCATGGGATTTAAAACTGGGAGGGACCTTCAAAGGCTTCTAGTCCACAATGCAAATTTTAGAGATGAGTAAACTGAGGCTCGGAAAGGTGAAGTCACTGGCTTGGTGTCACGTAGGTCTCTCTAGTTGTTGGGGTTGTTCATCCTGAGTTCTAGAGGAGGACAGTGCCATCAGGAGGAAGAGGTCTTACACATAATTGGATTTAAGTGATGCAAAACTATCACCCTCAGTCACCAGAGCCCAGGGTTCTGTGGCCTGGTTCAGCTGAGGTATGCCCCAGGTCTCCCTTGTCTGAGGCAACATCCATTCAGGGTATCACCAATAGCCTGAGAGACTTGGTCATTAAAAAAAGGGGCAGCAATGAGGGGGTGCCATAGTCAGGAAAACTATTTCCTGAGTTCAAATCCAGCCTCAGACACTCACTAGCTATGTGAGCCTGGGTAAGTCATTTAACTCGTCTTTTGCCTTAACTGTAAAACGGGTTAATACAAGAACTTAGTCGGGAGACAGATTGGTTCAGACTAGATGGCTTCTGAGGTCCCTTCTAGTTCTCAATCTATGATTTTTTTCATCTGATGATTTTAGATTCATCGAGTGGTGGGATATTAGAAATAGAAGACATTTTAGTTATCTAATACAGAGGTTCTTAATTATTTCATTGTAACTAAAATAATTGATTTCTTTTATATTTCTATCTATTTTATGTAGTGCCACTAGAAACATTATTCTGAGAAGGAGGCCATGGAATTTACCAGACCATGGCCTAGAAATGGTTCACAACCCTCGATTTAGTCTAATGTCCTCAAATTCCAGATAAGGAAATGATGGAGGCTGAGCTAAGCAAGGCAATTTGCTCCCAGCGGTGCATCGTTCTTCTGTGTCCTATCCCATCTGGAGTTTCATAGAACTATTGAAGGCTCTGGGAACCCAAATGCAGCCCCCACAATGCAGAGGGTACTCGGAACTCGTGCTCTTTCTGCACATTAATTCAGAGGTCAAAGTGGAGGGAGGGAGACCCGGACTGGCTTAGGACTTGTCTCAGGCTTGCCCCATCTCACATCTGTTTTCATGGCAGCTAACAGCTCAAGAGTTTCATGCTTCTCAGTGATCCAATTTTGGTGCAAAATACTTAATAGCATTTTTTTTTTCTGTAACAGTGAGGAAAAGGATACCCCTGTGGTATATTTAAAGGGTAAACACTTTCCAAACAAGGCTTCCATATTGAAAATCTTTGTGCTGACTTTGACCTTTTCAGTTTCTTCGCCTCTTCGAGCTGGCCAATCACCAAGCATTCCCAATTCTATTTTTTCCCCCCTGAGGCTGGGGTTAAGTGACTTGCCCAGGGTCACACAGCCAGGAAGTGTTAAGTGTCTGAGACCAGATTTGAACTTGGGTCCTCCTGAATTCAAGGCTGATGCTCTCTCCAAAGCGCCCCCTAGCTGCCCTTCCCAATTCTATTTGACTCAAACAGTACCTTCTTTAGGAAACCTAAAAGTAATAATTACTTCCCACCTCCTGCCATGTTGCACCTTGTTCAATTAAATTTTAAAAGCCCTTACCATGTGCAGCTTATGTACCAGTCACTGGGTGTAAAATAACAGAAAAGGAAACAGTCCCTGTTCTCAAATAACTTACAACACATTTTATTGGAAATAAAAGCCAGGTATACAAATAACTGAGGAGGCCTTGGAGAAGGGGCTCATGAACAAGATGGCGCACGAGGTGAGTCTGAGTAGGGCCGTCACTCCCCAGTGCCGGTGCTGTTCTTTATAGTGTACACTTGAGAAATGCTTGTGGAAACTGTGAATGATTTCAGTCTTCTCAGCCACGCAATGACCCAAGGGACTCCTGATGAAAAATGCCGTCTGTCTCTGGAGAAAGAACTGATTGTCTGAGTACAGATCAAAGCTTGCTTTCTTTTCTTTCTTTTCTTAGTTCTCTTTTAGAAAATGACCAATATGGAAATATGTTTTGTGTGATTGCACACACACACACACACACACACACACACACACACATACACACACACACACACAAAAGCTATATCTGATTGCTTACCATCTCAGAGAGAGGGGAAAGGAGGGAAGGAAGCAGAGAATTTGGAATTCAAAATGAAAAAAAAAAAGTTAAAGTTGTTTGTAATTGGGGAAAAATAAAATATTATTAAAAAAGAAATGCTTGTTGAATTGGTTGGAGACAAAGGTGATGATAAATGTGAAGAGATTAAAAAGTATTTAAAGTTGAAGTTGTATTTTTTCCCCTAGAAGTGGTGTTTTTCATGGTAAGCCTTAGTTGCCAAGGCAAACTCATCACTACATTAATTATATCATTAGAAATACAGCAGAGAAAAATGGGTATTGATCATAAGCTATTCCATTCTACTTCTTCAATATTAATTGAAAGTTATTCCTCAGATGCCACTTAAGAGAAGTCCTCTAAGGCTCCTTGGGAAAAAGTACTTAATATTTTTTTAGGGATGTTAAATGAACTCACAGAAAAGCATCTGTTTTTATTATTATTATTATAAATTTAACATTCTCAATTGATACTAAGAAGACCCAAATGAGGAAATCTCCAAATACAGCCATGAAATTCAAGCCAATTACATTTCTATTTAAAAAGTAAGGGCCTCGATTTGGGTTAAGGATCTGGGTGTTAGACTGTCAGATGGGTGGTCACCAAAACATGCCCTTCTATAGCAAAGGGCCAATGAAAATGTGACCTACATCATTTCCCTGATATTTCTTTGAGTTACCCAAGGAGTAGATGATCATGACACAAAAGATTCAGGGTCACTTTTGAGGTTGTCTTTAACTCATGTGACCGTAAAACTTTTGAAAATTATTTTTCTATATCATCCAATAGACTAACACACCAGGTCATCCTCAGATTTATTGTAAGATTTCAAAGAAATAATGGTTATAAAAAGAGAGCCTTCTGCCCCTTTTCTAAGAAAATATTTAAACAGACTCACTCATTTATTTTGATTTAAACAATCTTGAAAATACCAGAAAACAGGGGGCAGATAGGTGGCGAGGTGGATAGAGCACCAACCTTGAATTCAGGAGGACCCAAATCTGGTCTCAGACACTTAACACTTCCTAACTGTGTGACCCCGGGGCAAGTCACTTAACCCCAGCCTCGGGGGGGGGGGGGGGGGGGGGGGGGGGGGAAATACTATGAAACTCCTTCCTTCCCTGACCTGAATTCAAATCCCAGACCTATTTTCTTTTTTAATCATTTGTAAGATGAGGAAATTGTTCTATCCTTCCTTTTAGCCTTGAATCTCATGACTCTAAATAAATATATGTGTGAGTAAATGCAGATATCTTTATTTATTTATTTTATAATTATAAAAAAATTTTGACAGTACATATGCATGAGTAATTTTTTTTATAACATTATCCCTTGTATTCATTTTTCCAAATTTTCCCCTCCCTCCCTCTACTCCCGCCCCCCCCGGTGACAGGAAATCCCATACATGTTACATGTGTTACAATATAACTTAGATACGATACATGTGTGTAAATCCCATTTTCTTGTTGCACGTTAAGAATTGGATTCCGAAGGTATAAGTAACCTGGGTAGATAGACAGTAGTGCTAACAGTTTACATTCACTTCCCAGTGTTCCTTCTCTGGGTGTAGTTGTTTCTGTCCAACTAAATGTAGATATTTCAACAAAATTCAGTGTGACTAGGGAACAAAAGTTAAGTAAGTACATCAGAAGGGTTTGGGGGGGAGTGAAGGTTGGACTGAGGATGAAAACGTGTTAGTCCCAAACTTATAGATGGCAATCGAGTTCGGAAGCTGTCCCCAAGAGAGCCACGGCTCACCCAAACCCTCACAGTAGTCAGTGGGGCAGCGACCACACATAAGTTCAAGAGTACAAGAGGACATACAAGTCAAAGGTCAGCTAAAACAGTGAGTCCTAATCTAGGGGACTTGTGGATACTGGGGTTCAGAGCAAGTAGAGGATCATAACCCAGGCAGCAGAAGGAGAATGTTCACAACTGATATTATTATGACAAATAGCTAACGAAACCAGTTAGTTAGAAGCCAACTGTAAGGATTCAGTAAGTCTTAACGGCTTAGATATGGATACAAAAGGTTAGTTATAAAGTTAGTTAGAATTATGCAGGTTAATTGAGTGTAAGAATGGACATAAAGCTCAAGTACCAGCTAATACCAACTTTGATTCCAAAGCTGTAAGACGCTTTCGAGGCACTGTCCATAATGAGATATGTTGTGTAACATATATTAAAAATGAAAACAATGTTCAAGTAAGCTATAGTACATCGTATTGGGGATAAACCACAGATATATGTGGCTGGATACAGTGTTATGGGCATAAGAACGAATGGCTGTGTGAGTCCGTATGAGATGATTGGTTATAATTAGGTAAATAAGCACTCTTGTTTGGAATGAGCCACATATGGGTGGGGATAGAGAGCTGATCCTGAAAAAGCATCCTGGAGGGGAGCAAAGAGGCTGAAGTAGGAGGGCCGAAGTGCTTCGGAGCTAGTTTACACCTGCTCCTAGGAGAAACAATTGTTAAATTTCAGTGTGAACGTTTATACCTCAGAAATTGGTAAGCATCATGATTCAGATCTTGATTTATGATTTTGTTAATTGCCCAAATTTAAGAAAATGATGGATAAAATATTAATAAAGCAGATTAAATTTAAAAGTATGTTATATATACTTTTTTTTGGATCAGAAACTGATCAAAATGTGAATTCCTTAGAAGCCGCTCACCATCTTCAGTGTGAAAGACTATAACAAGAGCAGGGCTGAAGATGTTAAAGTAACAGGTGGAAAATGGTAGAGAAAAATTGGTCCTTTTCCTCTTTTACCCACTGTGTAAAAATGAATGAGGCGTCAATTGTTGTTTGTAATGAGATTCCAACTAGAAAAAGCTTTTCAAGTCTCTGTAATTAATTTATTTATAAGTGAAGTGACACAAACCATACTGCATGAAATGAACTAAAATTGTTAACTGGCTGACCTCAAGCTCGTTGCCTAAGGGGGTAACATCACACAAAGGACTCTGGGTTCATGGTCAGTAGACATAGCTTCTCATTCGGCGATCAGTAAATAAATTATTGATCATCAGCACCACAAGGTTCATCTTTTCCTCTCGTGGCACCCCCCCATCCATCTTCTTCCTAGTGAGCTCCACCCCCAGCCTTGTTCTCCAATCACTCGAGCTAACACATAAGGAAACTGGGCTAGGGGAGCCGGAGTGACGAGTCCAAAGTCATCTAGCTTGGAGGCATCAATCGGGGAGTGGCCAAGATAAAATCTGCCGGAAATGCTTCTAATGCTAGTTTCCCTTCTGTCTCTGTTTTAGGATCTGGGTATTAGGGTTTTAAAATTTTCAATTTTTTTTTCAGTTCTTATTGTCAAAGTATTATATATATATATATATATATATATATATTATATATTATTTAGTATTATATATATATATATATATAATTCTTTTTTATTAAAATTTATTTAACTTTTACTTTATATAGCAAAACAACCATTTCCATATATTTTCACACAGGATTGGGAAAAATACAAATTACATTTAATTCTATGAAGTTCAGAATGCTGTATGCTTATTTGTTTTTTAAGGTTTTTAAAAGAAGTCTTTTTTTAAACAGCAGGAAATATGAGAGCAAAACATTCTAGTTTAGTGGTAGTCTCCACCTTTTCCATGTTGGGAGTGATCAATCATGTGTGGAAAGAGAATTAAAGGGTTCAGGGAAGTGTTCTCTGTACTCTTCTTCCTGTCATAAAAATATTGGGGAAGCATTGATTTGGATTGGATTGGAGAAGCTTCTGATTCAGTGCTCCCTTGCTCTCCCCTTTCTCTCATGTCATCTTTTAAATGCCTTTTAATTTAAAAAAATGAAATTTGTGAAACAAGCATTTCCATTACATAGTATAAAAATTGGTTTCATAAAATTACAAATCTATTATGTACATCTTGTTATTCTTTATAAACATATAAGAGTTATCATGGAAAATTTTTTTCCATTTTTTCTTTCCTTCATCCCTATACATGGCTACCATTATATACAAATATTATATATATATATATACATATATATATGTATGTATATATATATCACTTTATATATTTACTTATCATTTCTTTCTCTGGATGCAGATATTATCTTCCTTCCTACGTCCTTTGTGGTTAAGTTCAATATTTATAATAGTCAAAATGGTTTATTTGCTTAAAACCAATCTTACCATAATATTGTTGTTAGTGTATACAGTCTTCTCTTGTTTCTGCTCATTTCATTCTTCATTATTTTGTTCAAAATCATTCTGAAATCATTGAGCTCCTCATTTCATATAGTATGGTAGTATTCCATCACAATCATATACCACAACTTGTTCAGCCATTTCCCAACTTATGGGCATCCCTGCAATTTCTAATTCTTTGCCACTACAAAGAAAGCTACTATAAATATTTTAGAATGTATAGGTTTTTTTCCTTTTTCCACAATTATCTTTGAAAATAGGCCTTATGGTGCATTGGTCAAAGGTTATAGTCAATTTAATAACTCTGTACATAACTCAAGTTCCAAAATGGTTGGATTAGTTCTTAATTCCACTAACAATTAGTGTCTCAATCTCCTCTAGCATTTGTCACTTTGCCTTTCAATCATTTCATTTTCATTTTCTGATAGGTGTAAAATGAGATATCTCAAGATTGTTTTAATTTGCATTTCTCTAATTAATGTTTTAGAGCATTTTTGACATGACTATAAATTGTTTTGATTTCTTTATCTAAAAACTGCCCGTTCCTATCTTTTAACAATTTATCAATTGAAGAATGATTCATATTTTTATAAATTTGATAAAATATTTTGCATTTGAGATATGAGACAAAAGTTTCTGAGATAACAAACATTACCTGGGAAACTATCTATAAATATCCCCCTTCCCCCAATTTTCTGGTTTCCTTCTGATCTTGGGTAAAAAAAAAAAAAATCACACAGGGAGCCTATAGTTTCCTTTAAAGATAATGACCAACCAAGGCAAATGGTGGGCAGCTGTCCCTCCTAAACTCATGAAGGGGAGGTTTAACTTCAGACTCATGGTTATAAAAAGAGGCACATGCCATAAGATGGTGCACATGGCAAACTGCTTAAGATCCTTCTTTTTCTTTAGGCTTTTGAAACTTCCACCTGACTGGATGCCTTCTCCCTTTTCCACTTCATCTCCTTGCTCTCAATCCAAGGCTCTGGATTCGGCTCTGTTTGTTAGACATATTTTCTTTATCTTATGGAAGTTCATAGGAAAAAAAAGGTCATAGTATCATTGATTTGTAATTGGATGAAATCTTACAAGTCATCCCATCTAACTTTGCTATTAGTGACAGATGAAGAGATTGACGATTGAAAAGTTAAGCGACCTGCCTAAAAGCAAGTAGATTGGTATTTTGAACTCAGTTCTTCTGGTAACAAATCCAGTATTTTCTATTTTTAGCAAAAAAGAGCAGTTAAGAAATCTATTGCCATAGTGTTAGTCTTGTTCCCTGTGTGTCTTTAGCTGTAAAATAGGATAATAATAATACCCACTTAGAGGGTTGTTGTGAAGATTATATGAGATGATATTTGTAAACTGCTTAGCACAGTACCTGGCACATAGTAGGTGCCTAATAAATGTTTGTTCTCTTCCCCCTTTTTTTCTCCCTCTATCACAATGAGGTCAGAGGTGAAGTTCCTGCTCCCATTTCCTGTTATGCAGCCTTAAAGGTGAGAGAGGAATATTATTCCCCAGGATATCAGTGAGAGGACTAGGGGGAAAATATGATAACTAATATATATTATATAATATATATATATATATAATAGTAATTAACATAATAGTACTTCAACATACCTCCTAGCCTTGTGAAGTTATATGATGCTATCATCCTATTTTACAGATGAGGAAATTGAGGGTGGAAAAGATTAAGTAATTTACTTGGAGCCACACAATTCAATGTTAGTGTCTATCACAGTGATGTCAATGTCAGTGTCAATCACAGCTATGTCAATGTCAATGTCAGTCACAGCTAGTCAATATCAGCATCTGTCAGAGTTAATGTCAGTGTCTATCATAGCTAGTCAGTGTCTGTCTCAGCTAGTCAATGTCAGTGTCTGTCATAGCTAGTCAATGTCAACCACAGCTATGTCAATATCAAGGTCAGTCACAGCTAGTCAATATCAGCACCTGTCTTAGTTAGTCAGTGTCAGTGTGTCATAGCTAGTCAGTGTCTGTCTCAGCTAGTCAATGTCAGTGTCTGTCTCAGCTAGTCAATGTCAGTGTCTGTGTCAGCTAGTTAATGTCAAGTCCGAGGGAGGATTTGAAGTTGGCTCTTCTGGACTCAGAGGCCAGGGTTCTATCTATATACTTTATCATCTACCTGTTGATCTCAAGGGGAATGTCTGCTGAGAATTCCACCTGCTAAAAAGCATTCTTGTCATCACCGAGAAAGAGCATTGATTGTTGAACCCTGAAGTGCCCTTGATGATGCTATATATCCAAAGAACTGTGATACAAAGCAGAGAAGGGAATTAATTATTAACATAGACATGCTAAAGCTGAGAATAAAAGATGGTGAAATTGAATGGAAGGGGTGTGTATATGTGTGTTATGTGTGTGTGTGTATGTGTGTGTTTGTGTGTTGGGAAGCAATCTTTATTCACACAACCAAAGGAATCCTCTTTGTGGGTGAGATAGTTATGATCTGATCATTAGGCATATTCAGGATCAGGCCAGATAACTTTATGACAGGGGGAGTTCAGAGCATTTTCTGCTAGGTGCGGAGGACTGGGATACATGATCTGAGAAGTCCCTCGAAGGCTGCTAACCTAATAGACACAACTCAGAGCTGATAGGGGAGGTAGTGATTCAAACTTGGCAATAACAGGATCCAAAAAAGCATTCCTGCTCCCTCCCCCCACCCCATTTTTCCCCAAGAAAAGTGAGGTGAAAGTTTCGGCTTGCATGGAATGTGATTAGATTTTTGTCCAGTTTATCATCTTTCTACCTTTCCTCTCATCTACCAGTGACTGGAGTCAGCCATGAGCACTGGTGTGGAAGTGCTCCTCATGCAAATACTTCTCCCTCCTCTCCCTTTTGTTCAGTGCGCCTTCCAGGAACCAGCACTCAGACAACAGTGACAGTTGTAAGAGGTTATTTTATTAAGTGGTTCTTCCTTAGGAAAATGCAAGTTAATTCGGGAGACTTTTGCTCAGCTTCCGAGACTTCTTCAGGAAGGAGCTGGAACTCTATCTTTCCAGAAATCAGCAGGAGTCGGGATCACTAAATGTCTTTATTCTAGATCTTTACCGTCACCTCCAATGCCAGATCACAAGTGCAAGTGAGAGTGAGTTCCACCACCCAAGTTTTTCTTACTCCTCCCACACAAGTCACTTCCTTCTCTTTGTCCCACCAATCAAGTCAGCACAGAACAGCTGGGGAGGGTCAACCTTAAACAAGTTAATAGGGAACCGTCCAATTGGCAATTAGTCTCACGTGCTTCATTATCCAAGTGCATTGCTCAGTTCTAGCCCTTTACATCTCCCGCTTTCTTTTGTTTAAGACCACAGGAGGTCGCGCCATCCCTGACTTTTCAGGGAGATGAGAACCCCAAAAAGGAGGTGATCACGCCCCCCCTGACTTCTCAGGAGGGGAGATGAAAGCACTAAAAAGGAGATAATCATACCCTCCCTGACATCTCAGGAAGGGAGATGAAAAGCACCAAAGAGAAGTGGGGATTTGCTAGCGGGTTTCTGGATTGAAGGGCCTTATTAGAGACAAGTATGCACAAACCCATCACCATGGGAGTTATTACACAAGCACATAGCAATAACGCAGAGGCTATTAGTGGTGACTCTCGCCACAGTCAGTGCAGACTCGGTGTGGTGTAACAAACAGGAATTGTACATGCAAGGAGTGATATAACAAACAATATAAATTAACATGGTATTGTAAGAGATTTCCAGAAGTCCTAGAAGGAGGGTATGTAAACACCAGGCACACATACCCCTTCTTCAGCAACCAAGAGATAGTACAAAACCAATCTATTGTCCATTGCTTCACTGTTAGGGAATCCAATGATCCCCACAAGTTTTTGAAGTCCAGAAACAGTCTTATGATGTCTCAGAGAATCCAATGATTCCTGAGGACTTTCAGTCCTACAATAGTCTTATGATGTCTCAGAGAATCCAATGATTCCTGAGGATTTTCAAGTCCAACAGTTTTTGATGTCCATGGGTCAAACGCCATAACTGCCAGGTTCTTTCAGTGGTGGGCACAGTCAGCAACGGAACCACCCGATGTTTCTTGGGCCTTTTCCTTTGTTTCAAGGGTCTGCTCTGTCTCTCTCCGATGGACAAGGCGAATATGGCTCGTTGGCACCCATCTGATTCCTTCTCCATCTGTAGAGATACAAGCAAACCCTCTCCCCCAGGCAGTTAACCTATCTGGTCCCTTCCATTCACCACTTTCTGGATCTCTCCACATCACCTGGCGATTATCTAAGGACAGTGGAGATGCTCGCACTGGACACTGCCCTTCTGGTGGGTTAGAAAACCTGTCTGCCGGAGCCAGTGCATCTTTGTCAAAAATTAGAAAATTAATGGTATAGAGAACTAAAATTAGAAGTTCCCTAGGGCTACCTGTGGCTCCCCCTTTCTTTTGTTTTTGGAGGAGTGTCTTAATATCTCTGTTTCTTCTCTCTACTATTGCCTGCCCTTGAGGATTAAAGGGTATGCCCGTGGTATGTAAAATCTTATACTGTGCACAAAAGTGTGTAAAATGTTTAGATGTATATGTAGGTCCATTGTCTGTTTTTATTGCTTGTGGAACACCCATAATTGCAAAAGCTTGTATAAGGAATTCAGTGACCACTCGGGCTGTCTCTTTTGCTGCTGGCATTGCAAATGTGAATCCTGAAAAGGTGTCTACCACGACATGGATAAAAGATAGACGACCAAAAGATTTATAATGGGTCACATCCATTTGCCAAATTTCATTAGGTCTCAAACCACGAGGGTTCTTCCCTGGAGGGAGTGTAGGAGCATGGAAAGGAAGGCAAGCTGTACAGGCTTTTACTATGCTCCTAGCTTCTTCTCTTGTTATTCCAAACTGCAAACGTAAAGCTCGGGCAGCCTGATGATATTTAGAATGAGACTCTTGTGCTTCTTGAAATAAAGGAGTACTAGCCAGCATGGTTAGAAGGCTATCTGCCTTTGAATTACCATCAAAAATAGAACCTGGAAGTCCACTATAGGAGTGGACATGCAAAATATAAATCTTACCTGGATGCTTTCTCACTTGCTCTTGAAGCTCTTTAAAGAGCTGATATATATTGGAGGCTACAAATTTTATTTGGGCTGTGGCAATTCTTTGTACCACACCTACTGAATAGGCTGAATCAGATATTATATTTATGTCTCCCGGATAATAAGCAAGAGCATACAATTCATTCTGCTGAGTGGACTGAAAAGGAGTTCTGATTACTTTCTTTATAGTTAAGTCTCGAGAATACACAGCGCAAATATTATGTTTGGATGCATCTGTAAAGATAGTTGGTCCTTTAAGAGGAACTTTAGAAACCTTTTCTTCAAGAATCCATTGCCAATTATGTAGCAGTCTGGTTATCTTTAATGGAGACCCGTGTGCAAAATTTGGAGCCATGGTTAATAAAATTTGCCACTCTGGGATGGTTTCGCAGCACACATTAACTTGTGCATTAGTATAAAAGGTATATATCTTGTCAGGTCTTGTCCCAGATAATTGTACTGCTCGTTTAATGGCCTTTAATAAAATTCTAGCCACAAGCACTGGGTGAGGAATAAGGCTTTGTTCTGGTTGTGCTGGGAGGTTCACCCACTCTATCACACTGTCTCCTTGATGAAGGACTGCTGTGGGGGCCTCTTGTGTAGCAAAAACTGATATTTCCAAGGGTTTTTGAGTGACTCTTTCAACCACATTGGATAAAGCCAGTTCAACTTGTCTCAAAGCCTCTTGAGCTTCTTTTGTAAGTTGGCGTGGTGAATTTAAAGCACTGTCTCCCCTTAAAATGTCATATAATGGTTGCAATTGACAGGTAGTCAAGCCTAGCACGGGACGCATCCATTGGATATCTCCTATCAATTTCTGGAAGTCATTTAAGGTGTTTAGCTTCTCTGTTCTTAAGGAGAGTTTTTGTACTGTAAGCACCTTAGGATATACTTCATATCCTAAATATTGAAAAGGAGCATGTCTTTGAATCTTTTCTGAAGCTATGTGCAATTTATAATTCCTTAGTGTTTCTATGGTTTTTTGTAGAAATGCTTCTAACATTTGTTCCTCAGGTACACATCCCAATATATCATCCATGTAATGTAATAACATTACTTTTGGAAATGCTTTTCTTACTGGACTAAGAGCAGCAGCAACATACATTTGACACATAGTAGGGCTGTTTTTCATTCCCTGTGGCAAAACTGTCCATTCATATCTTTTATAAGGCTCAGCTAAGTTAACGCTGGGCACTGAAAAGGCAAATCTTTTCATATCCTCCTTATCTAGAGGGATAGAATAGAAACAATCCTTAATGTCTATAACCCACAGAGGCCATTCTCTAGGCAACTGAGTAGGAGATGGAAGTCCAGGTTGAAGAGTTCCCATAGTTTCCATCTGTTCATTTACCTTTCTTAAATCAGTCAACATCCTCCATTTTCCAGATTTCTTTTTTACAACAAATACTGGGGAATTCCAAGGACTTAGAGAAGGTTGTAAGTGTCCTTGGTCAAGTTGTTCCTGTACTATATCTAGTAAGGCCTGAATTTTATTGTTATCTAAGGGCCACTGTTCTATCCACACTGGTGTATCAGTTTTCCAGGATAGGAACAGGTGAAAGTGTTGGCAGGCCTTCAACAGCAGCCCTGCCTAAAAAACCGAAGTACTCATTTTTAACCCTAATTGTTGTAAAATGTCTCTTCCCCACAGATTGATGGGGATTTTTTCAACTATAAAAGGAGTAAAAACTCCTGTTTCACCTTCAAATACCCATCTTAAAGGGGTAGCACTAACTTCAGCTGCTATTGATCCTCCTACCCCAGACATGTAGGTGTCTGCCTTTTTCTTTGGCCAGTGATTGGGCCAGTTGGCACCTCTAATGACTGTGCGATCTGCACCTGTGTCCACCAGTCCTTCTAATGCTATGCCATTTATATAGATGGTGAGCATAGGTCGGTCAGCTGTCACAGCTGCTGTCCAATATATTCCTGGGTTTTTCTGCTTGGAGTTCGAACATGGGTGACTGTCACCAGGTTGCTTATTAGGAGTCTGTATCAATAAACCTGATGCTACTACTTCCCCTGGTTGATAAGTCACACATTGTCTCCCTGTGTTAGTGACTGGGATATTATCTACACATTCCCCAGTTTCCCACATCAGTGTATGAATGAACACTGTCTTGTAAGTACTCTCAGGAGGTGAAATGGTCAAGCCTACTGTGCCTGGAGGCAAGGGATCCATAGGTTGGAGAGGAACAGATTTCACCTCTCCAGGGGGTATCTCAATTGTCCCAGCTGCATACAACTCTATCCTCCCTAATTGTAGTCCCTTTCTCCCATCATGTTGCTTTCTGGCTGACTGATTGTGTAATCCCTTTCTCCCTTCAGATGGCTTCCTGGCTGATTGGTCATGTCTGGGTATTGGACTTGGAGGCACTCTCTGGGTGTGGCATCGGCTGCCATCATGCCCCAAGTGTTTTTTGCTTGGGGCCCTGGAGCTGGGCCCCTCATCCCGTTTCCCTGAATCAGTCTACACTCTGAGGCCCAATGGAGTCCTCTGTTGCATTTTGGACATGGGGTTTTGGGTCTTGTTCTCCCAGCCTGTCTTCTCACTCTGTCTCTATGCCAACATTGAGCTTTCAAATGGCCTACTTTACCGCATTGAAAGCATTGACGAGTCTCTCTGGAAACCCCTTGCCAAAAGGGACCCTGTCTCCCCATGTTGGGATCTTGGGAAGTCTGCATCATAGCCTGGCTATAAAAGGTATTTGTGCCCATTGTGGCACAGCGTCTTATGATCTCCTCTAAAGGAGCATCCTTACATAGTCCTAGTATAATCCTTCTACAAACCTCATTGGCATTGTCTCTAGCAAGTTGCCTCACCAAAGTGTCTGTTACTTCATTTTCACCATTAGCCTGTATGACAGCTGTCTGCAAACGTGCCACAAAATCGGCAAAAGGTTCATTTGGTCCCTGTACAATTTTTGTGTAGGTCTCACCCTTGTAGTTTTTACTGGGGAGAGAAGCCCATGCTTTGATAGCAGCAGCAGAAATTTGCTCAAATGCTGTTATGGAGTAATTAATCTATACCGAAGCGTCTGCATAAGAACCTACACCTATTAGTAGGTCATAGGTGATGGAAGTATTAGCTGCACTTTGACTATTTTGTTGGGCTTGAATTCTACAGAGCTCAGTAAATTCAGAAAACCACAACAAATTTTGTCCAGGTTCTAAGCACACTTTTGCAATGACTTTCCAGTCACTAGGGGTTAAGGTTTCATAAGCCAAATTGTGTATTAACATTTTAACATAATCTGATGTAGCCCCAAAGACAGTGCAAGATTTTTTCAGGTTCTTAAGGACATCCATATTAAAAGGAGCATATCTTCTACTCTCTTGACCTGCAGAATTATACTGTTGAATCACGGGGAAATTTTGAAGTTTGAAATCATTATCTACTTCTTTTCCATTTTCAATTGCTTCAATAAACCCTCTTTCTAATCTAGTTACAGGAGTGGGCAGTTGTGGGGGGGGGCGCTGATGATGTCACCGCCCCTCCCACTACTCCTCCTCCCTCCCTCCCTGAAGGTGGAGTGGATGTGGGCTGATTAATAATCTGCTCTCTAGTTGGGGTTGAAATTTCTTCTGGACAATCAGAGTCTACACCCTCAGATTCCTCATTCAAATCCCCTTGCCTTCTGGCAATGTCCTGAGTTTGCCTATCTTCTATCTTTAATTCCTCAGGCTTCCTTCTCTGTGCCTTTTTAGAACTTTTCCTTCTTCTAAACTCTTCTCGATAGCTAAAGTCTAATAGAATCAAGTTGTATAGATAAAATACCTCGGGGAAAATTTGACAAATCCCATTTTTTGAGTAAAATTCTTTCAAGTCCCACTAGCTTCCATTTATCTATACGTAGTTTTTCTTCATTTAAGAACCAAGGGGACTCAATGAGTGTAAGAGATTATTCATTTGTGGGATGGGAACAAGTAAACTTTTCTCATCAATTATCTTAATTCTATCCTCTATAGCATTGCTAGATGAGGCAGGGGCTGGGGTTGGAGCAGGGTCAGCTGAGGCCCAGGATTTACCTAACATCTGCCCCATCTCAGTTACTAGAGATTGCTGATTTAGTCCTTAACAAGGTAAGTTCCTTATTTCTATTAGAATACTCACCTAATCTCCTGGTCACAGGAGGACTTCGGTGGAAGTAGGGTGCCAGCCGCACGTTGGACGCCAAAAGCTGGAACTCTATCTTTCCAGAAATCAGCAGGAGTCAGGATCACTAAAAGTCTTTATTCCAGATCTTTACCATAACCTCCAATGCCAGGTCATGAGTGCAAGTGAGCGTGAGTTCCACCACCCAAGTTTTTCTTACTCCTCCCACACAAGTCACTTCCTGCTCTTTGTCCCACCAATCAAGTCAGCACAGAACAGCTGGGGAGGGTCAACCTTAAACAAGTTAATAGGGAACCGTCCAATTGGCAATTAGTCTCACGTGCTTCATTATCCAAGTGCATTGCTCAGTTCTAGCCCTTTACAGGAAGGGACAAATAAAACTCAGTTAGGAAAAAGCCGAGCCCAATCATGACCCACTCTAATGCATGATTTTTATCTGGCTTTAGGTAATTTGATAAAAATGGCCTAAGCCCCGTAGCTGGTGTCCAGGATTCAGAGACAGTTACTAGCTAATTTGGTACCCAAGGTAAGAATTCTAAAATTGCATCCTCTTTGCCTTCTGGCCTAAAGCCATCGACTGCTTCCGATAGTAAGTGCAACTTTCAGATGTTTTTCTGTGCCCCTCACTTGGGTGTACCCAAGGCAAGTGCCACGCTTGCCCTGCCCTTGTTATAGCTCTGCTGAATGTTTCTAAATGGCTCATACTTAAATGAGGCTCTCACAAGAAAGCTAGAGGCTTCCCTTTTTTGTCTAAAGAGAGAGAAATGTCAAGAACCAAAACTTTGACGGAGTTAAAACCAGGAAAATTGGTGCTCGTCCCAATGAAAATACCAAGAAGGTAACCAACTTTAATAATAATAATGATGATGATGAGAGGTAACATTTACTATGGGCCAAGCACTGGGCTAAGAATGTTATAATTTTTAGCTTATTTGCTTTTCATAACAACTCTAGGAGGTGGATGCCATTAATATCTCCATTATACAGATGAGGAGACTGAGGCAAATGGAGGACAACTGGTTTGCCCCAGATCACATAGCTAGTATGGGTCTGACGCTGGATTTGAATTCAGGTCTACACGATTCCAAGCTCAGAATTTATTTTATTTCCTCATTTCTCCAATGAAATCAACATCAAAAGAAAAATAAAATCCTCCTAACAAATAGGTATATCCATGTAAAGCAATTTCCCACATTGGCCATGCCCCAAAATGTGGTTCTCATTCTGCATCTTGACTCTATCATGTCTCTGAGAGGAAGTCTTTATCTTCAATCCTTCTCCTATGAAGTGATCAGAATTCTTAAATCTTTTAAAGTTATTTTTAATCTATAATGTCATTGTAAAAGTTGTTCTCTTGGTCCTGCCACTTTACTCTGCCTCGGTTCATAAAGTTTTTCTAGTTTTCTGTGAAAATGTCCAGTTTATCATTTCTTATAGTTTAAGGATATGTCATGACATTTATGTTCCAGAATTTGTCGCAATTCTCCAAATGATGGCCATCCACTTTCAGTTCTTTGCCATTACAAAAAAGAACTGTCGGAAATATTTTTGTACAAATGACTTCTTTTCTTCTTTCTGTGATCTCTTTGGAGCATAGATGTAGTAGTGATATTGCTGAGTCAAAGGGTATATACAGTTCAGTGACTTTTGGGCCATAGTTCCACATTGCTTTCCAGAAAAGGCTGGTCTAATGCCATGAGGAAAACTCTGCACTCTGTGTGTGTGTGTGTGTGTGTGTGTGTGTGTGTGTGTGTGTGTGTGTATGTGTGTGTATTTATTGGTTTATTGAAAATAGAGGCTTCAGGTCTTTTTAAAAATTAAAATTTTTTTAAAATTACATGAATCAGTTAGTCCCAAGTCCTACTGGTCCTCCAGCTACTTCCCTGAATCATTGCCCAATGTGAATATTGAGACAGTTATTGTTCCAATTCACTATACCCTACGGGTGCTTAAGCATGGCAATAGAGTATTGAAAAGTGAGTCCTGGATTTGAAGTTGGAAGCCCTGAGGTTGAGTCTTAACACTGCTAGATATTAGCCATGTTATTCTAAGCAATTTTAACAAACATTGATTAACCACCACCCTCCAAGCACTGTTCCGTGCTAGTTATATGTGGAAAAAACAAAAACAGTCATTGCCTTTAAGGACTTTATACTTCTGTTCTGTCATGGGAAAGTATCTTTGAATTCAGGCCCTCCTGGCGCTGAACAATGGCACAGGGAAGCACTTTCAGAGCAAGGGAGGTGGACCTGCGATTCCCAAAAGGCCATAGATTTGTGTGCATTTATGGGATCACAATCTGGCTCAGACCCCCTGCCTTCTGCCTTCCAGGGAGATTAGGAGCCTAAATGAGAGGGCATTTATGAAGAGCTTGCAGCCACACGGAAGAAAGGTGCGATCTAATTATTTATTATTATTATTAATGTGACTAATGCGGAGGACTGCGGGCTTTTGCTCTTCCCAGTCTTGGGTTTTAGTGCTTTGGGTTGGGGTGAAGGCTGCACTTTTTTTTTTTCTCTTGCCCAGGGTCCCCCAGCGAATGCTGCACTTTTAAGTCAGCCTTCAGTTGAGACTTTGCTGCCAAGAGCATTTGTCCCTTCCATCCTGCCATCTTCTGCGCCGGAAACAGGAGTCTCGGCATCTCCTGATAGCGTCTGGCTTTTACGTTAATTCGCATCGCCCGTAGGTTAGGCACAAGCAGCGGCTTCTCCTGTGACAGTCCCTCCCTGCAGCAGGCGATTCTGGAGGTGTTCGTTTATTTTTTAAGTTGATTTTTAAAAATCACACACGCACAAATATGGTTTCCCAGGGAAAGCCCAAAACCAAACGGAGGGGCCGGCGTGGCAAGTGGCCCGGTGGCGACCACTGGTTTGTGAGGGTGGCGACAGGAGCCGAATTTCCGCACTGAGTTATAGTCCCCGGGCACCAGGGGGATCCTGCGGCCCGCGTGACTCTGAATGGCGGCGGGAAGACCCTTATCCACGCCCCCCTTAGCTTTCTGTTGGCTCCTGGGCAGAAGAGGAAGTGACTGGCGCTGCCCGCGGGAAAGAAGGGGCCAAAGAGAGGAAACTTGCACCCGGGCCATCTGGCAGGAGCCACACTCGCCCACGGGCTCCAGAGGGGGGGAGCCGGCTCGGCCGAGGGCCGCTGTGGGGGTGCTGGGGTGAGATGGGGGGAACCTCAAAAAGAGGCGGAGACAACAGGAAAACTGGCGCATCTCCTGTGTGACACACACGCATATCCCGTGTGTGCGTGTGTGTGTGTGTGTGTGTGTGTGTGCGCCCGCACGGGATAAGTGGGATACAATCAGTAGCATGAGCTTTGAGGGGTGGGAGCAGATTTTTGGTAGAAGGGAAAATTTCAGCGGGACCTGAAAGGGGGAAGCCGGAGGAGGGACGCGGGGGACTCCAGTCATGCGCTCTAGAGATGGCGGGCCTTCCGGCGGAGCAGCGTGGACACCGCTGTCCCTGGGCAGCCCAGGCCGATGTGAGAGGGAAGGGGCCAGAAACGACGTCTGAGGGGGATGAGGAGCTTGAGGGGCTCTACAAGGCGGCGGGGGGGGGGGGGGAGCGGCAGAATCGGGCGGGGGTGAGTCAGGCTCTAAAACTGGGGGGGAGGGGAGGGAGGAAGAGGGCCGGCTGTGACGCGACAGGAGCCAGATCCTCCAGGAGACGTGGTTGCTAAGTGACAGCGCCGAGGGAGAGTCCCAGAGCAACAAATATTGGATTAAAAGTGGATCTCGGAAGGGGCATGTCTATGCAGTTCCCTAAAACCCGTCTGCAGACTAGGTCACAGCCAATAAGCCTTTATTAAGTGCTTACTGCATACCAGGCACTGCGCTCGGTACCGGGATCCAAAGGCAGCAAAAGAGGTCGTCCGCACTCGGAACTCACGGTCTAATAGACAAGCAATGAACAGCCGCACACAGACAAGGGCGAACCGGGGACAGAGCCCTGAAGCTGAGCTGATATTGGGGGGGGACTTCCACATCACACATACGTATACACGTGTATGTGTGGTAAAGCCTGCGCATGCGTACACGTCTACACCCCGAGGGGAGGAGCATCCTCAGTGAAGCTGGATCTGCAGTGAGGGGACCGTGGCGTTTATCAGTCTTGTTGTTAGATGTCCCCCTCACGTCTGACTTGCCTTGACCCCATCTGAGGTTTCCCATTTCCTTCTCCGGCTCATTTTACAGATGAGGAAACTGAGGCAAACAGTGCTAAGTGACTTACCCAGGATCCCACAGCTAGCGCTACTCTATTCCCTCTGGCGCCCCCTGGCGTCGCTCTAGGGTCAGGTATCCGATGTCTAGTGTCTGATGGAATTACTCGGTCTTCCTGAGCCTCACGCGCAAATCAGGACCGAGCCAGCTCCCTCCAGCTCCGTTTCCACATCCGTGATCACGCACATGTGACTGCACACGTGCACACAGACACGCGCCTGCTTCTGCTGCTCACAGAGAGAGTCACCCGACCCTCCGCTTCTCCCCTTCCTTGCATTAGGGACAGAAGCGGTGTGGGGCCACCAAGTGTTAGCATACCCATGATCCCTCGGGTCTGCAGTGTAAATGTGGTCCTTAAATAGCTTTCGGGCAGTCCCCGTATTTTTAACCCCCCCCCCCCCATCTGCACGGACCCTCGAGAGCCTCCCGCTCACCTGGCTCTCTCCCCTAGTCTTAGCTACTGATTAGGGACCACTTCCGGCCCCGGGGCTGGTGAATTTCTGCCGGCGGGGGAGGGGCGGGCGCAGGGAGGTTCTCGGTCCCCGCAAGCCCGGGGCACCGGACACGGACCTCCCTTTCTCGGCTGAGGGAGAAGGCCCGGGAGCGCCGCTCCTTCCTCCCGGCCGCGCTCCGCAGCGCTCCGCACCTCTCTCCCGGGAATAACGGCGCACGCGTCCCGAGAGGGCGCCCGAGGGGCTGGGCCCGGTCCCTTCTGGGCTCGCGGCCCGCGAAAGCGCGGGCGGCCCTCAGGTTTCCCACGGGATTCCACAGATCTCCCCCCTCCCCCGTCGCGGGGAAGATGGCTGTAGGATGTCCCCAGGTGTTACATCCCGAGCCCTTCCGGACACTGTTCTCTCCAACCTAGGTTGGAGGAGGCGGAAGCAGGACGGGTAGCCACGCGCGGCCGGGCCGGGCCCAGCGCTCTCCGCCTCCTCCCGGAGAATCGAGGCGGCTCGGTCCGAGGCGGGGGACCGGGGTTGAGCCTGCCCGCCGCGTGCCCGAGGGAGGTTACCCGGGCTCCGCGTCGGGGCCTCCTCCTCCGAGAGGAGAGCCTGAAGCGCGCGGCCTGGAGCGCGGTTTCAGGCTGCTCCCTGAGCCTCCGGCACAGTTTGGGGAAAGGGGGCGATCGGCGCTTCTGCTAACGGTCCCTCCGACTTCCGTTGTCTCCCAGAGCTCATGTTTGGTTCCGAAGGCGAAGCGTCCGATCCATTTGTGATACAAGTGTGACACTGGCCCGGCCACCGTGGGAGCGCTGACTTCTAGCCCACGGCACTGTCGCAGACTCTAGTTGGGGGCGATTGGTTTTTTTTGTTTTTTGTTTTTTGTTTTTTTTGTTTTTTGTTTTTTTTTATCTACTTTGCTGACTTTTTGTCTAGTTTAATATGAAAGCGTTCCCCATTACCAGGGGCCTCTGGGAAGTGTGTGGGGCCACGTGTGAGCTCAGGAGCATGAGTCTTTCCCACTCGCCTTCTAGCCACTGAGCCACAAGTGGGCTGATACCCAACAAGTCAACATCAAGAGCTGCCTTTTTGATTATTACCACCTAGTAAGACCCCAACATCCCCCCTTTCTTTTGATTTAGATATTACACATAATGACACGATTCCATAAAGACATAGTATCCTAATACATGTTAGAAGTAGGTAACAAAGAACACGCTCAAATCATCACAAAATGGGACTTTAATACATGTTCCTAAGTCCTTCCCAGCACCCCTGCCGCTCCAGCCCAAAGAGGGCAAACCGAGGGAGAAGAGGAGAAGAGGAACATCCTCGTGGCGCATGCAGGGTCCGAAGCAGCAGGCTGGGCTTGCTCAAATAAGTCCTCGTTGTTTCTTATAATCTTCTAAATTCAGAGATCTTTTGGGGGCACCACCGTTGGCTGGGGGAGCCTTTGGAGTGATGGCCAGTGTCTTTAATTCCCAACTGGGAATTTGCAAGTCGATGTTCACATCAAAATCATGCGCTTTGAACAGGTCCTCTGAGAGGTCACTGGCTGACTTAGAGTCGATGTCTTTGTGCTCGTTCATCTCCTTAGGAGCATCTGGTAATGCCCCCGAGCCATATTGTGCGTTCAGCTGAGCCACGATGGCAGCTTGAACAGCAGGGTCTCTGGAATTGGAGACGATAGTCGGTTTGCAGTGCCGCCTAGTGAAGGGGTCCATCTGTTGATTTTTCATGTTGTGACTTTCAGCCACACGGGCTTTCTCAGCCTCAACAATGTTCCACTCCCGATTTCGTTGGTTGATGTCACTGATGGCAGAAATATTCTTTGTTCGTTGCCGATCTAGGGCCTCTGCCCTTTTCTCCAACTCAATCAGTTGATCTTGGATGTGTTTCGCCTTGGCTTGGTCTCCCAAATCTTCTGCTATGGCCTTCTCCTTCAGAAGCTGCATTTTTTTCATGGCATAGTTGGGTGGAGCTTTTCGGAATCTCGCTTTCTCTTTTACAATCTCTTCGATATCCCGATCATTGAATTGATAATTCAAAGTTTCTTGAATGGACACTTCCTTCTTGTTGATTTCATCCAAGGTAGGGAGCTGCAGGCCAGCAGAAAGCATCGCCTCTTTCCATTTCCTAAATTCACTTTCTGTGAACTCTTGGTTTGAGACAAACTCCAAGCGGATTACTCGCTGGTCGTTGCCATGCCTCAACTGCAATCCTTTATTTGTCCTAGTGCCACCCAACTGATAAGCCTTGGGTGTTTCTACCACGCCGGTGATTTCAGCAACCCGATAGACAGGTTTACTGTTGTGGTTGCCGATGCCAACCCGCACAAAACATCCTGGGACTGCCTTAGCAAAGAAAGGCATGTGACACCACTGTTCCAGCTTGTGCCGGGATAACCGCGCTCGGTTCAACTCTTCAGGCAGAGAAACTGGCTGGGATTTGGGAGGAACCTCTTCCTTTTCCTCTTCTTCATCAGATGATGTCATCCTAGATGAACCATCTGTCTTCTCACTGGACTTATCGTCCTCATCAGAGTAAACTTCACTTGTTTTTAATGGTTGTTTTTTGGCAAGCAGCTCAGCTGTTCTATTCTTCCGTTTTTCTCTCTCTGCTTTCAGTTCTTCCATGGCCTGAGATTTTTTGTCTAGTTTGTTATCCTGCTTGGAATGCCGCTCCTTATTATGGGACATGAGCTGGGACTCTTGAATCTGTGTAAGTTTTTTCTTCTCTCGTTCTTCTTGTTTTTTCTTTTCCTCTTTCTTCTTGGCTATTTTTAATTTCTTCTTCATTTCAGACCTTCTCTTCAGCACCTCTCTCTTTTCTATCCTGTGAAACAATTCCTGTTCTCTCTCCTTCTCCGTCATTTGTTCTAAACGGGCCCTATCTTCTTCATCTCCCGTGAGGTCTTCTCCATACCCATGATGGAATTCCTCATCCTCAGAAGAAGAATCTGAATCTGAGCTGGAGGAGGAACTGTTACTGTTGGAGTCAGACACTTCACCTTCTTCAGGGGCTGAACTCTCAGCTGAGATGTCTTTGTCAGAGCTGTCTGAGGAAGCAGCTTTGTTTGTCTGTTTTTTCATGGTTCCCTTCTTCTCTATCTTCCTAGTTTTTCCTTTTTTCTTATTTTTTGCACCTCCAACTGTGCACTCATCATCACTGTCTGATGTTTTAGAGTCTGAAGAAGCGGCAGGCTGACTAACAGGTTGCTCCTCCTCCTTGGAGTCACTCCGTTTCCGTTTGGCTAGGGGCAAGAGCTCCTGATCCAGGTTCTCATCACTGCTGCTGTCCTCCATGTCAGAGTGGATCACAACGCGGCTTTTCCGCTTCTTGTCCATGATGGTACCCCAGCTCCCACGCCGGACGCCCTGTTCCGGTGCCAAAATGTAAAGTCCAAGCTTGCCCCCTCTGAAGGGCTCCGAATCAGCCAGAGTCAGGGTAAGCAACAGTCCTTGCCTCGAGTTGGAGCCAAAATGTAGTGTCCTGTTGTCTGTCAATTGCGATCCTTCTCTGGGAGAAGGTTTCTTTTCTGTAAATCCTTTTCTCTGTGAGCAGGTTTCTGGAACCTCCAGCCAGAGAGAAGGTAGAATCTCGAATCCTCTTCTTCCTGAATCCTGGCTCCTTTTATCCTCCCAGAGAATGGTGTAAACTCCTTTAAAGGTGTAAACTCCTTTCAGAAGACTAAAGGTGTAAACTCCTTTAAAGGGGAAGTATGTCCTGTGTAATCGAACTCTAGTGAACCAGTTTTCTTCATGGCATTCAGGGAAGTTCTTTCTCCTATGTAACCATTAACATGCTTTCTTATTTGTGCATATATTTACTTTGATTTCCCAACATTTATCACTTTCCTTTTTTTCTTTCTTTTTTTTTTTCTTTTGATAACTTTTTATTGACAGTACGTATGCATGGGTAATTTCACAACATTATCCCTTGTATTCACTTCTGTTCTGAATTTTCCCCTCCCTCCACTCCCTCCCTTAAATGGCATATAGTTTTATACATGTTAAATATGTTATAGTCTATCTTAGATACAATATATGTGTGCAGAACCGAACAGTTCTCTTGTTGTATAGGGAGAATTGGATTCAGAAGGTAAAAAGAACCTGGGAAGAAAAACAAAAATGCAAACAGTTTTCAACAGGAAAAACATTTCCTCTTCACACCGATGTAACCATGATTGCAGTCTAAATCAAAAGGTTCTCTGGGGAGGGACTGGTCCTTCACCAATGGCTTTAGGAGAATCTGGGAACAGTGGCAAAGGGCGGCTTTTTCTTTTAACAGGGGTGGGCTGGAAGACCTGCCTCTAACACAACTTTGTAACCCCCCATGGAGCAGTGTTGTCACAGAATTTGAGCCCCTGGCTTTTCAGGGTTGGATGGGAAGGCCAGGAAGACCAACTCCTTTCCAAAGAATGCTTCTGTTCAATCACTTGTTGAAGCAACACACATTTATCATCCATTTTCTTATTATACCAGGGACACTATCTGGGATGGAACAGGGATGGAAACACAAAAATAAGGCCATCCCTGCCCTCAAGGAGCTTGTGTTCTGTTTGGGGCTTCATCAACACCTGTGTTTAATCAGCTTTTTTCATTCCCCTTCCTTCATGTATCTAGAGCAAGGCCCCACTAGAGGGGATTCTCCTCCAAACAGCTGAAATTCAGAAAGCAAAAGTTGTTTTTTAGCAACAAGGAAACCTCTGAGCTTAACACTTTTGAGGATAATTAGTGAAAATAGGAAGTTGGCAAGCTCCCTGTGAGCTTCTCCCGGGGCCTTCTCTGTGCTAATCCCATGGGAGGCCCCCTCCTCAGGGGCATCTTCCCAGTATCCTGACAGCCACCCAAACATTGGTTGATTTGAGTTGATTGGAGAGGCCCTTCGGTGTTTTTTGCCTGAGGTACAAAAGTGGCTACTTATTTATTACTGGGTGGACCCTCTTGCTTTTCAGGTGATGAAAGAGGCTTGAGAGGTTAAGGTTTGCAAGTAGCAAACAGGGGAGAGCAGACCCTCTGGCTCCAAGCTCAGAGTTCTTTCCCCTGGCCCTCGGTGGGCAGCTTCGGTCACTGAGAAATTCGCTTTTCCCTTGAGCTGAAGTCTGGATCCACTTCACTTCTGGCCTTTCCCCAAGCCTGACGAAACACCATCTCATTGGTGTGTGCGTATTTGAGATATCTGCAAATAAGAAAATCCTTATTTCTGTTCTGCTAATAACTTTCCCTTCCCTTTTAACCCAGAATAAAGATTCTTCATCTGGACTCCATTTTTTGATGGCTGTATTTTAGTAAAATTGTTTTCCCTTATAATCGTGTGCATTATATTTTATGCATTTAAAATGTGATTCTGAGAAGGGGTTCACAGCCTGCCCAAGGGACATTTAACAACAATGGGCAATTGCTATTGAGTAATGGGCAAAGCCATCAGCTGCATTGAGTAAGGGGATATGTTAAGAAAACACATTTTATTTAACGCTTTTTGTGTCTTAGTTCTATGCTAGAATGGAAGACAAGGTGATACGGGTGGGAAACAAAAAATTGGTTTTAGATTCCGATAGTCCACCTTCCTATTCCCCTTGCTTTCATACTTTCTGTGTGATCTTAGTCAATTTTCCTCCCTCTCTCCCTTCCTTTCTTCCTCCCTCCTGAACTATCCTGTTCATAATCTCTTATAGCACTAAAGTATTCCATCATAGCCACACAACACATTTTATTCAGCCATTCCTCAATTGATGGACAGTCCTTCCATTTTCAACTTTTTGCAACCACAAAAAAGACCTGCTATAAATATTTTTATACACATAGGTCCTTTCCTCTTTTCTCTGACCTTTTGGAGTTAGACCTAGTAGTGGTATTGTTGAATTAAAGAGTATGCACAGTTCTATAGTCCTTTAAGCACAGTTCTACATTGTTCTCTAGAGTGATTGGGACGATTCACAACTCCACCAACAAGGGATGAGTATTGAGCAAATTTTGTAACCCCCATGAACCTTAACTTTATTTTATGAGTAAAATGATGGGATTATACTTATGTATTTCTAGTTAAAAGATCTATGAATTTATAATCTAAACTCCTACTGAAATACTCAATATTCAGAATACCACCTCTAAGTTCTCCCTCTCTCTTGTCTGATTTTTATTCTTCCACTGTTGTGCTCTTCCTTTTAACTCTTTCCTATTTATTTTGCATGTATCTTACTCTCCCTGTATTTGTTCTTTACTCATTTGTAAGCTCATTGAGGGCAGGAAATGTCTTTTACCTTTTTTTTTTTTTTTTTTTTTTTGTATCCCCAGAGCTTAGCATAGTGCCTATCTTATAGTTGGTGCTTAATAAATATTTATTGTTTGATTGATCTCCCCCCGCCCCCAGGCTGGGGTTAATTGACTTGCCCAGGGTCACACAGCTAGGAAGTGTTAAGTGTCTGAGACTAGATTTGAACTCGGGTCCTCTTGAATTCAGGGCTGGTGCTCTATACACTGCACCACCTAGCTGCCCCCTGTTTGATCTTCAAATTTTTGTCATGATTCCTTTGATATGAAGGCATTAGCTTCCATAGTATTTTTGGCCTTTTTGCATTCATTATTATTTTCTTTTTAATTATTCTTTTTTCTTATTAATAACCACTTTTATAAGATTAGTCCTGAAAGCAGTTCTTCTTAGTTGACCATCTCTCTCCTTCACTGATTTTAAACACTAGGAACAACCCCTTCCTGGCTCTCTGTGTAGCATAATGAAAGTTTAGTCTCTTGGTTCAGTTCTGCTTTCTTTAGACTGAAAGCTCTTTGGAAGCAGGAATTGGGAATCCTGTTTTCTGTTTTCTACATTATCTGATAGAAGCCTTGGCTATAATGGATATTTCTTTTTTCTTTTTCTTTTTTTTTTTATTTATTCATTTTTCCAAATTATCCCCTCCCTCCCTCCACTCCCTGCCCCCGATGGCAGGTAATCCCATACATTTTACATGTGTTACAATATAACCTAGATACAATATATGAGTGTAAATACCATTTTCTTGTTGCACATTAATTATTAGCTTCCGAAGGTCTAAGTAACCTGGGTAGATAGACAGTAGTGCTAACAATTTACATTCGCATGCCAGTGTTCCTTCTCTGGGTATAGTTATTTCTGTCCATCATTGATCAGCTGGAAGTGAGTTGGCTCTTCTTTATGTTGAAGATTTCCACTTCCATCAGAATACATCCTCATACAGTATTGTTGTTGAAGTGTATAGTGATCTTCTGGTTCTGCTCATTTCACTCAGCAACAGTTGATTTAAGTCTCTCCAAGCCTTTCTGTATGCCTCCTGCTGGTCATTTCTTACAGAGCAATAATATCCCATAACCTTCATATACCACAATTTACCCAACCATTCTCCAATGGATGGACATCCATTCAACTTCCAGTTTCTAGCTACAACCAAAAGAGCTGCCACAAACATTTTGGCACATACAGGTCCCTTTCCACTCTTTAGTATTTCTTTGGGATATAATCCCAATAATAGCAATGCTGGGTCAAAGGGTATGCACAGTTTGACAACCTTTTGGGCATAGTTCCAAATTGCTCTCCAGAATGGCCGGATTCTTTCACAACTCCACCAACAATGTATCAGTGTCCCAGTTTTCCCACATCCCCTCCAACATTCATCATTATTTGTTCCTGTCATTTTAGCCAATCTGACAGGTGTGTAGTGGTATCTCAGAGTTGTCTTAATTTGCATTTCTCTGATCAGTAGTGATTTGGAACACTCTTTCATATGAGTGGAAATAGTTTCAATTTCATCATCTGAGAATTGTCTGTTCATATCCCTTGACCATTTATCCATTGGAGAATGGTTTGGTTTCCTGTAAATCAGGGTCAGTTCTCTATATATTTTAGAAATGAGACCTTTGTCAGAACCTTTCCTTTTAAAAATATGTTCCCAATTTGTTACTTCCTTTCTAATCTTGTTTGCATTAGTATTGTTTGTACAGAAACTTTTTAGTTTGATGTAATCAACATCTTCTATTTTGTGGTCAATAATGATCTCTAATTCTCCTCTGGTCATAAATTCCTTCCTCCTCCACAGGTGTGAGAGGTAGACTATTCTCTGTTCCTCTAATCTATTTATGATCTCATTCTTTATGCCTAAATCATGGACCCATTTTGATCTTATCTTGGTATATGGTGTTAAGTGTGGGTCCATATCTAATTTCTGCCATACTAATTTCCAGTTTTCCCAACAGTTTCTCCCGAATAATGAATTTTTGTCCCTAATATTGGTATCTTTGGGTCTGTCAAAGATTAGATTGCTATAGATGTACCCTTTTTTTGTCCTTTGTATCTAATCTGTTCCACTGATCTACCGTTCTATTTCTTAGCCAGTACCAAATGGTTTTGGTGACTGCTGCTATGTAATATAGCTTTAGGTCAGGTACACTTAGACCACCTTCCTCTGACTTTTTTTTCATTAGTTCCCTTGTAATTCTCGACCTTTTATTCTTCCATATGAATTTTGTTGTTATTTTTTCTAGGTCATAACAATAGTTTCTTGGGAGTCTGATTGGTATAGCGCTAAATAAATAGATTAGTTTGGGGAGTATTGTCATCTTTATTATATTCGCTCGGCCTATCCAAGAGCACTGAATGTCTTTCCAATTATTTAAATCTGACTTTATTTTTGTGGCAAGTGTTTTGTAATTTTTCTCCTATAATTCCTGACTATTCTTTGGTAGATGGATTCCCCAAAACTTTATATTCTCAACATTTGTTTGGAATGGAATTTCTCTTTGTATCTCTTGCTGTTGCATTTTGTTGGTGATATATCAGAATGCTGAGGATTTATGTGGATTTATTTTGTATCCTGCCACTTTGCTAAAATTCTGAAGTATTTCTAAGAGCTTTTTAGCGGAGTCTTTTTTTTTTTATTTTATAATTATAACATTATTTTGACAGTACATATGCATGGGTAATTTTTTACAACATTATCCCTTGCACTTACTTCTATTCAGATTTTTTCCCTTCCTCCCCCAACCCCCTCCCCCATATGGCAAGCAGTCTTATATATGTTAAATATATTACAGTATATTCTAGATACAATATATGTGTGTAGAACCGAATTTTTTGTTGCACAGGAAGAATTGGATTCAGAGGTAAAAATAACAGTTTACATTCATTTCCCAGTGTTCCTTTTCTGGATGTAGCTGGTTCTGTCCATCATTAATCAATTGGAATTGGATTAGCTCTTCTCTATGGTGAAGAAATCCACTTCCATCAGCATACATCCTCGTACAGTATCATTGTTGAAGTGTATAATGATCTTCTGGTTCTGCTCGTTTCACTCAGCATCAGTTGATGTAAGTCTCTCCAAGCCTCTCTGTATTTCTCCTGTTGATCATTTCTTATAGAACAATAATATTCCATAACATTCGTATACCATAGTTTACCCAACCATTCTCCAATGGATGGACATCCATTCATCTTCCAGCTTCTAGCCACGATGAAAAGGGCTGCCACCAACATTTTGGCACATACAGGTCCCTTTCCCTTCTTTAGTAGTTCCTTGGGTTATAAGCCCAGTAGTAGTATGGCTGGGTCAAAGGGTATGCACATTTTGATAACTTTTCGGGCATAATTCCAGATTGCTCTCCAGAATGGTTGGATTCTTTCACAACTCCACCAACAATGCATCAGTGTCCCAGTTTTCCCACAGCCCCTCCAACATTCATCGTTATTTTTTCCTGTCATCTTAGCCAATCTGACAGGTGTGTAATGATACCTCAGAGTTGTCTTAATTTGCATTTCTCTGATCAATAGTGATTTGGAACACTCTTTCATATGAGTGGAAATAGTTTTAATTTCATCATCTGAAAATTGTCTGTTCATATCTTTGATCATTTATCAATTGGAGAATGGCTTGATTTCTTATAAATTAAAGTCAATTCTCTGTATATTTTGGAGATGAGGCCTTTATCAGAACCTTTAACTGTAAACATTTTTTCCCAATTTGCTACTTCCCTTCTAATCTTGTTTGCATTAGTTTTGTTTGTGCAGAAACTTTTTAATTTGGCATAATCAAAATGTTCTATTTTGTGATCAATAATGGTCTCTAGTTCTCCCTTGGACACAAACTCCTTCCTCCTCCACAAGTCTGAGAGGTAAACCATCCCATGTTCCTCCAATTTATTTATGATTTCGTTCTTTATGTCTAAATCTTGGACCCATTTTGATCTAATCTTAGTATGTGGTGTTAAATGTGGGTCCATGCCTAGTTTCTGCCATGCTAATTTCCAGTTTTCCCAGCAGTTTTTGTCAAATAATGAATTCTTATCCCAAAAGTTGGGATCTTTGGGTTTGTCAAAGATTAGATTTCTATTTTTATTCACTATCTTGCCCTGTGAACCTAACCTATGCCACTGATCAACTAGTCTATTTCTTAGCCAATACCAAATGGTTTTGGTGACTGTTGCTTTATAATATAGCTTTAGGTCAGGTACACTTAGACCACCTTCCTCTGACTTTTTTTTTTCATTAGTTCCCTTGCAATTCTCGACCTTTTATTCTTCCATATGAATTTTGTTGTTATTTTTTCTAGGTCATTACAATAGTTTCTTGGGAGTCTGATTGGTATAGCACTAAATAAATAGATTAGTTTGGGGAGTATTGTCACCTTTATTATATTCACTCGGCCTATCCAAGAGCACTGAATGTCTTTCCAATTATTTAAATCTGACTTTATTTTTGTGGCAAGTGTTTTGTAATTTTTCTCCTATAATTCCTGACTATTCTTTGGTAGATGGATTCCCCAAAACTTTATATTCTCAACATTTGTTTGGAATGGAATTTCTCTTTGTATCTCTTGCTGTTGCATTTTGTTGGTGATATAGAGGAATGCTGAGGATTTATGTGGATTTATTTTGTATCCTGCCACTTTGTTAAAATTCTGAAGTATTTCTAAGAGCTTTTTAGCAGAGTCTTTGGGGTTCTCTAAGTATACCATCATGTCATCTGCGAAAAGTGACAATTTGATTTCTTCATTTCCTACTCTAATTCCTTGAATCTCTTTCTCGGCTCTTATTGCCGAGGCTAGAGTTTCTAGTACTATATTGAATAGTAATGGTGATAGTGGGCAACCTTGTTTCACTCCTGATCTCACAGGGAAAGGTTCTAGTTTATCACCATTACATATGATGTTCACTGAAGGTTTTAAATATATGCTCCTTATTATTTTAAGGAATAGTCCATTTATTCCTATACTCTCAAGCGTTTTTAGTAGGAATGGATGTTGGATTTTATCAAATGCTTTTTCTGCATCTATGGAGATGATCATATGGTTTTTATTAATTTGATTATTAATATGGTCAATTATACTAATAGTTTTCCTAATATTAAACCAGCCCTGCATTCCTGGTATAAATCCCACTTGGTCATAGTGTATTATCCTGGGCATGAGTTTCTGAAGTCTATTTGCTAATATCTTATTTAAGATTTTAGCATCAATATTCATTAACGAAATTGGTCTATAGTTTTCTTTCTCAGTTTTCGATCTACCTGGTTTAGGTATCAGTACCATGTCTGTGTCATAGAAGGAATTTGGTAGGACTCTTTCAATCCCTATTTTTTCAAATAGTTTACATAGCACTGGAGTTCGTTGTTCTTTAAATGTTTGGTAGAATTCACCTGTAAATCCATCTGGTCCTGGGGACTTTTTCTTAGGAAGTTGGTTAATAGCTTGGTCTATTTCTTTTTCTGAGATGGGACTATTTAGACTACTTACTTCTTCCTCTGTTAATCTGGGCAAGCTATAGTTTTGAAGGTATTCTTCCATTTCATTTAAGTTATCAAATTTATCGGCATAAAGTTGAGCAAAGTAGCTCCTAACTATTGTTCTAATTTCCACTTCATTAGTGGTGAGTTCACCCTTTTCATTTTCAAGACTATCAATTTGCTTTTTCTCTTTCCTTTTTTTAATCAGGTTTAGTAAGGGTTTGTCTATTTTGTTGGTTTTTTCATAAAACCAACTCTTAGTTTTATTAATTAATTCAATAGTTTTTTTACTTTCAATTTTATTAATCTCACCTTTTATTTTTTGAATTTCAAGTTTTGTGTTTGTCTGGGGTTTTTTAATTTGTTCCTTTTCTAGCAATTTTAGTTGTAAGGCCAATTCGTTGGCCCTCTCTTTCTCTATTTTATGCAAGTAGGCCTGTAGAGATATAAAACTTCCCCTTATTACTGCTTTGGCTGTATCCCACACATTTTGGTATGAGCTTTTTAGTAGAGTCTTTGGGGTTCTCTAAGTATACCATCATGTCATCTGCAAAGAGTGATGGTTTGATTTCCTCATTTCCTACTCTACTTCTGTCAGGGGACCAGGAAGGTCAGTGTGTGCACGGATGTGGCAAATAAAGAAGGGGTGACTTCTTTCCTGAATCAGATTTTGTAATTGAGCAAACATAGGGGAAGCATTAGTAGAGGGCTTGATATAAGGAACAGTTTCAAGCAGTGGAACAGAATTGGCAATGTATGCACTATCAGTATAAATGTTCATGGGACCGGGGATATTCCTGAATACCCAGAGGATAGCGGCTAGTTCTACAAGTTGAGCAGATGCATAAGGCGTGTGAAAGGAAGTGAGTTTTGAGTCTATTGTGACTGCAGCTGTCCCTGATGAAGAGCCGCCAGTAAATATTAGATGAGCCTTTTTTATAGGGCTAGTCTTGGTTATACGTGGAAAGGTAACTGAATTTTCTGTAAGGAACTTAATAAGTTTATCTGGAGGGTATTGGTTGTTCAATGTCCCTTGATAAGAAATAGTGGCAATAGCCCAAGCGTCACTCCTTTGTTGGAGTTGCGTCAGTTCTGTGCTGGTGTATGGGCAGACAATATGGTCGGGATCTTTCCCAAAAATTTTTATGGAGAGGGTCCTTCCTTCTTGTAGAATCTCTGATACAAGTATGGGATAAGTGGCAAGTATTTTATTAGGAGTTGCTGAGCTATGGATCCAGAACAGGGGCATTCCTTGCCATAGCAAACCGGTGGGAGAAAAGGTTGTGGAAAAAATGAGAAGCCAGAGTTTTTTTGCAGGGTCATAGTATCCAATCTTTTGAGTGGATATTGCCTGATTGACTTTCTGTAAGGCAGTCTCACCTTCCTTTGTTATGGAGCGTGGTGAGGAAGGGTCCGAGTCTCCTTTTAGAATGTCAAAGAGGGGTTTAAGATCCCCTGTAGTTAATTTCAGATAGGGACGTAGCCAATTAATATCCCCTAGAAGTTTTTGGAAATCATTTAATGTCTTAAGATGGGCGGTACGTATCTGGGCTTTCTGGGTTATTACCTGAGAAAAATGTAGCTCAAACCCAAGGAAAAGTTGGGGGAGGGTAGTTTGGACTTTTTCTGGTGAAACTTGCAGGCCTCTCTTTTGGAGGGCTGAAACTAGACTATCAGATACCTTTACTAATTCTAATTCTGAAGGGCCTGCGATTAAGATGTCATCCATGTAATGGATTATATAGAGATGTGGGTATTTTAATCTAAAGGGGTCTACCGTTTGAGCAACATATTTTTGGCAAAGGGTAGGGCTATTGGCCATGCCCTGTGGCAGGACCCTCCATTGGAACCTAAGAGATGGGCCTATACAGTTAATGACAGGGACAGTGAAGGCAAATCTTTTACAATCTTCAGGGTTTAATGGTATGGAGAAGAAGCAGTCTTTAAGGTCTATGACAATCCTATGAAACCCAGCGGGGATTGCTACGGGGGCAGGCAAGCCTGGCTGAAGGGCCCCCATGGGTACCATGGTTTTATTGACTGCTCTAAGATCATGGAGTAACCTCCATGACCCAGACTTCTTCTTGATTATAAATATTGGTGTGTTCCAAGGTGAATTAGAGGGCTCTATATGACCCACGTCTAATTGTAGTTGAACTAATTTAGTTGCAGCCTCTAGTTTTTCTTTTGGGAGGGGCCACTGATCTATCCAGACGGGGGTATCTGATTTCCAGGTGATCTTATCCGCCTGTAGGCTGGGGGGATCAGTGGCCCTTATGAAAAAAGGTTTTGGTTTTGGAAGCCAAGGCCTGTTCTGTCTGATTGGGGTTGCAGCTGTATAGGTTCCCGAATTCCATGATTATTCTTTCCTAGTCCTTGCTTGGGAAGGAATCCTTGTCTCAACATTTGCTCCGTGACAATAGAATTGGGGCTACACATGATAATGCCCATTTGAGATAAAATATCTCTACCCCAAAGGTTGATGGGGAGGTTAGGAACTATAAAGGGGTGTACTATGCCCTTGTTTCCTTCTGCATCCTCCCATATCAGCATTTGTGTAGATTCCATAGTCTCCTGAGTCTGTCCTATGCCTTGGAGATGTGTGAGAGATGGTTGCAGGGGCCAAGAGTTGGGCCATTGGGAGGCAGAAATGATTGTGGCATCAGCCCCTGAGTCAATTAGTCCCATAAAGGATTTGCCTTGTAGTTTTAGTTTTAAGGTGGGCCTCTCTTGTGATAAGGACTGTACCCAATATATGTCAGATGACCCAGGGTTAGATATTCCTCTCTTATTTTTGAAAGCTGGGAAGCTAGTGTCTAAAGGGAGTGGCAGTGCTTGAGCCAAACGTTGTTTCGGGGGAATTGTAATAGTGCGGTGGGGGGAAGAAGCGATGACCTTAATTTCTCCCTCATAGTCATTGTCAACCAAGGTGGGGTGAATAATTATCCCTTGAAGGGTACATGAGGCACGGCCTATAATGAGGAAAAAAGACCCAGGTGGCGGAGGTCCAAAAGAGCCAGTAGGCAAGGCTTTTGGGCCGTCCTCAGGTTTTAATACTGTGGTGGTGGAGGTACACAAGTCCACCCCTGCGCTCCCTGGGGTTGCCCTGTGGAGCTGGGGAGGAATTGGGGCCCCGTGGCTGTGTGAACAGGTCCTTGAGGGGCCCGGGGGGGGCCCCGTCTGCCGTTTCCCGGAAGGGGAGGCAGAGGAGGCAGAGGTCTTCCTTCAATATCATGTGTGGATTTGCAAGTGTTGCCCCAGTGATAGCCTTTTTTACATCTAGGGCACACAGAGGCTGGCAGCGCTCGTCTATTTTGAGCCGTATTGCCAGGAAATCCCTGAAAGTTAGAGGGGCATTGTCGGGCAAAATGTCCTTCCAAGCCACATTTAAAGCAAGTTTTCTGGTGCCCAACAGTCTGTCCTGTATTAACTGCTGCCCCTATAGTGAGTACTGCCTCTGACATGTTTTTCATGGGATCTTGCAGGGCCAATACTGCTTGAGACATTTTTTCTAGTTTGCTCATAGTAGTGTCCTGAACATCTCTGCAGAGTTTGATCATCTCATTAAGGGATTTATCCTGCCACTGGCCATTAAGGACAGCGCGGCATGAACTATTGGCATTTTCATAAGCTAATCTTTTTATAATAGGGTCATCAGCCGCAGCATTCCCTAAAGTACGTTCGGCAGTCTCTAGAAGTCTGCTTATGAATTCAGAATATTCCTCATCCTTTTTCTGGCTGATTCTGTTTAAGGGCATAAAAGGAGAGCCAGTAACAGGGAGGGCCCGCCATGCCTTATGGGCAGCGTGATCAATTTGTTCTAAGAGTCCTGTAGGAAATTTTTTCTGTTTTTTCTCTAGGGCGTATGGTCCTCTGCCTGTTAATTTCTCATAAGTCCAATCTTTATTTTTGGTTTTAAGGTTTCTTTTCTCTATGATCCTACACTGGTGGTCAAATTCAGATTGCCAGTTTATGAACTGTCCTTTAGTCAATACCGATTGAGCAACTTTCACCCATTCGGTAGGGGTCAGTAGACCACCTCTTTTAGCAGCTTCTAAGGCCGACAAGGTAAAGGGAGCATTAGGGCCATAATTTTTAACAGCTGAAAGAAGATCTTTCAAATTTTTAAATCGGGGTTTGACAAAGTCTGTTTCTTCCTCAGAATCCGTCCCTCCCTCATTTTCTTCTGTTTTTTCCTCATTTTCGTCCTCATCTGTCCCTTCATCAGTATTGTCTGCTTCTTCCTCCTCACTCCCCTCTTGCGCCGCATCGGCGCCATGAGTGGCTTTTTTCTTTCTAGTAATGACGGGAAAATTAAAGGAGCTACGTTGTTTAGCTTTTGTAGGGTTATTCCTAGGATCCTTTTTAGGGCTAGAGTTGTGTTTGGCTAAAGTCTGGGAAGGCGGGGCCAGATTTTCAAGATTGAGCAAGGGGGAGGTTTGAAGGGAGGCTTGTAAAGCCGAAAATTCCTTTGTCATTTCAAGATATTGTTTCTGTAAATCTAAGGTTTTCTGCAAGGCAGACATGCGTTTGGTAATATCCTCCTGGACTAGACTAAGATCTGGAGTAACAAAGGGGTGAGAAAGGGAATTCTTAAGGATAGGAGGGGCCGAAGGATGTTGTGAGACATGCACCCCATAGGGATCGTAAGCAGCGGCTTCCTCTTCAGTGAGACTCTCACTGTCTTTTCTATTTCTTGGCTGGTTTTGTTTATAGGGAAAAACAGGAAAGGCCAGGGGGGAACCCTCCAAAGGGGGCAGGGGGGATGATGAGATGGGCGGATATATGGATTTAGGTTGGTAGGGGGGCATTTCAATAATCACAGAGGGAGCCTTTTTAGGGACAGATTCTGGTGGAATAGAGCTATGTGACACGGCATGAGACAAAGGACGCAGGCAAGACTCTGCTTCTATAAGTAATTGTCTAATTTTGCCACTATTGTTTGAATCTTCTACAATGTCATTAATTAATTTCCAGAGGGTTAAAACCTTCTGGGGGACGCTTTCTCCTCCCTGGATTTCTTTTTTAATGAGTTCGTTTAGGTCTTGTCCTACCTTTTGCCATTTTCCTGGATGAATGTCAGGACCGTTTATTATAAACCAGGGGCAAACTTTATCAATATAGATAAAAAAATTTATAAGTTCCTTCTTTTTAACTTTAATACCTCTCTCTTTAAAATTTTCTTTAAGCTCTCTAACAAAATTTTCTTCCTTACTCAACTTAGATCCCATGATATCGACAGACGCGAACACTTACCTCTTTTTACTTTCGTTTCACGGAGCTCCGTAACGCCAGCAGCCTGGGGGAGCGAAATCGTCTCTGGGGGTCCGGACGGGCGGGGGGAGCGTTCTGTCGGGTCAAAGTCCCTATTTTCGAGCCCCATGTTGGGCGCCAGTTGACCTGTCCAGCAGGTCTTCAACGTGGGTCAAAAAAAAGAAGGACATAGACCGAAATTAAGGCAAAAGCCTGCGGGGGCTAAGACAGCCCGGGAACAGGATCTAGAGAGAGAGAGAGGGGAGACTACTCAAAGCAATGGTCAAGCATGTCTCGTTTATTGGCTTACAGTTACAGAATTTATAGGCAGAAAACCGCAATGCCATGTATGCATAAGGATTGGGTAGCATGATAGATGAGTCAAATATTTTTGTAACATTTACCAGGTGCAGATTATGAGACGGTTAGGGGCCCAAGGACAGGGTGGAACAACGTAGTTTTGTCTATTCCATATCAGTTCTGGGAACTGTGGTCTTGACATTCCTCAGAAATCATCAGCCTCAGGGCCGTGGTGACCTGGGTTTGTTCAAGAGGGGGGAAGAGCAAGGGGAAAGGTTGGGGAAGGTTCCTGACAAATGATGGACAACAAAAATAAAGAAAATGGAAGATGAGGTGAAATATAAAAATATAATAATATAAAAATGGAACTGAAGAGGAAATCTGAATGAAGTGTTCCAAAAGGTGTACCATCATGAAGGACACAAATACAACAAGAAAACAAGAAAGAAGGAATACAGCCATGAATGGGAAGTTACATAGTACAGTGGCAAGAGTGCAGACTTGGATTCAGGAAGATTCATTTTCATCAGTTCAGATCTGGCCCCAAACACATACTACCTGTGTGACTCTGAGCAAGTCTACAATGAACCATGTGCTTAGCTAAACAATGACAGAGATGGGTCAAAAGATGTAGAGAAACATATATTGATGATAAATGATAGATGTTATCTATCAACATATAGATTATAGAAGATGACATTAACATGCTTGGGACAGCTAGATGGCACAAAGAATAAAGGGCCAGGCCTGGAATCAGGTATAGACTTGTGTTCCTTAGTTCTAATCTGGTCTCAGAAATGTGTTAGTGTGTGACTATGGGAACGATGCTTTACTTCACTTGTCCCAGTTTCATTATCTGTAAAATGAGTTGGAGAAGCAAGTGGCAAACTATTCCAGTATCTCTGCCAAGAAAATCAAAAAGAGAGTCATGACGAATCAAGTAAGAATTAAAATGATTGAACAGTGATAGATATGTTTAATTGCATTATTTTTATAAATCTTCAAACAAAAGAAATCTCATTTTAACAAGAAAAATAACAACATATGGGAGAAATGTTTCTGGCAAAAATCAGATCAACTGTTAATATCTATAATATTTGAGGAAATCAGTATCTCTTTTCTGGTTAGATACAATGCTATGAAGGCTGTTAAATGTTGCAAAGGCAACTTTCACTATATTATAGACAAATTGTGAAAAGATAAAAAATGCAAATTTAAAACATTTTGATGTAACACTACACAATTATCAAGCAAAAAATATATTATTAAATGCAATGAAAGTCAATGGAGACATGGATGTAGATTAACTGGAATAGTCATTCATTACTTATGGAATTGCAAACTTTGATCCAGAACTATAGCTACCAATACACAATTATAAAAACAAATGAGGAGATTCAAATCAATTCTGCATCACCAACATAACTGTATTACTCCTTCCATGTCTGGTTTATCGAGAAGAAATTTGAAAGCATCTTTCTGTTCTACATTTTGTCTGTTGTACCATCAATTAAAAACACCAAATAAGTTTAGTTTAATTGGATCATTATAATCTTCCTAAACCTTTAAAAGTTAACTTTCACATAATTCCTACATACATGTTTAAATGACTTCAGGGATTACAGATTCCTTGAGGAACACTTTGTGGAACTTGTGAAAAAGTAAAGGATTTCATTGAGGCTACTGCTTTATTGTTGATTAGAGATGAATATGACTGAGTTAGGGTGATTTTCAGCCTACTTCACCATCTTGGTTTACAGAATTCCCTTTTGTCTTCTTATTCCAAGACACTCTTTTACTTTTCCTTTTTATTATTTTTCAGTATTAAGGTTCTCTGAACACTGGAAAATATTGTCTTCTTTTATCCCTAACATTCTCATTTCAATGTTTCAAGATTTGTTTTAGCTGTAATATTCTATAGTTTTATGATATCAAATTCACTAAAACAAGCAAAGCCAAACAGGGGTCACTATGCATACATGAGAGGGAAAAATGAATCCCTTGTCTCTTCAAAAATGTATCTGAGAAAAAAAAAATATATATATATACAAATACTTATGAGTTAGATTTGTTACATATATGGGACACCTATTTCATATGTTTTATTATCATTAATGTAAGAATGTCTTTTATTATGCATATATGTATATGCCATATACATATATGTATATATTATATATAATGTATGTGTATATGGAAACAGTATGGATTATTTCATTCTTTATTTTTATTTCTCCAATTCCTATCATAATGCTTAGTATGTAAGAAATGATAAATACTTGTTAGTTGATTTCTTTGTTCACGTGGTTCTCTTCTTCAAACTTCTTGAAACAGTCCTTCATCTATTTGTCTATCTCCTTGTGCTTTCCCTCTCTATCAGTTGAATACCTGCCACAGTGAGAACCTTTACACTTTTCCCTGCTTTTTTAGTATACTTTCTCTCTAGGTGAATGGAAAGTAAGGTCTTCATAGAAAAGTCTATAAATGAAAAAAAAAAAAAACCCTTCTAAATTTTGAAAAACATTTGACCTTGGTAAAACTTATAAAAGTACTTGTAATAAACAATGAATGACATTTTAGAGGATGGGGAGACTGCTGATTTTAGGAGATATAACTTTATAACAATTAATCATATAACCTCTAAATTACAAAACCATAATGCCTGTCTCTCAAACCAATTTATGATTTCACACTCCAAATTTCCAAAACCTAAAAGGTTTAAAGTTCAGTTTTGCTTTAAGATACTCAATAACCAATAGCCAAATACTGAGATTGTAGAAATACAAAAATTCTATGCAGTATTCAAACAAATTCTATGAACATTGTCCCAAAGCATGCTCAATTAACCATGTTCAAAGAAACAAAAATATAGACTAGTGTTTGCAGAATCCTTTTGTACACTGGGAACATCTGTAAGATGATTTAGTACAACCAATTAAATTAGTCACAATGTCACAATGACAAAGTTTACTAAACCTCACATGCTTAAGAGACTTCACTTAAAACATCTTTGACTTTTTTTTTTCTTGAGTTTAAATCTATCCTGGTATAAAAAGCAATAGATCAAATCATTTCTATATAAAATACTTGTAGATTCTCAGAAACTATAAAATGCAAACAAGGAAGCTCTTTTCCCAGGGCTGATGATTTTGCCCAAAAATTATTTCAAGAATCATTGAAAGGTTTCAAATTGAGGGGAATCACCAATGATCCCAGAGAAGAGCCTGAGCTTTCTGTTCCTGCCTATTCACCCCAAAGATCCTTAGTAGTTTTGTGAACTATGATCATTAATATTACTGCATACACATTCTGTGAAATGGGGTTAGGGTGCTGCACATCCTCATATTTGAAAGTGAATTGATAAGATTTTTACCTCATCCCTATTGTTCGACACATAATAATTACCAATTTTGGGTTTTAACATAATGATAACTCCAAATAAATTCATAATCTTGGAATTTTCATAAGTAATAGTCAAATAATATTAGCTATAATTTCCTCTTACCAGCAAAAGTGGAAATACTTATTTTCCAATATTACATTTATAAAACATGGTTAGCAAAGTTGATAAAATAAAGAAATTTTCCACCTTATTTTAGTTTTTTAGTTTATACTCCAACAACATTCAAGTTACTGGATAACAAACCAATTCTGGGTTCTACAAACCCAGAAAAAAATCATTACTTATCAGTTACTATTCACCGGGTCTCATCATTCAGTAGTGAAACTCAAGTGGTAGCATTTCCTTGCCCCAAGTTTACAGGTCTAAGTTTTAAGGAGACTTTCCCACTTGTTACCTTAAATAAGTTTCCCTTTTAGTTCAAGGAGAAAATAAGATAATTCATAAAATTTAGATAGAACAATATCTATCACAAAAATAGATAGGTGTTTCTTATAATTTACAGTTGTTTCTAATTTTGAACACACATACTAATTTAAGTTATTTTTAAATTAACCAGAATTTTAGTTTGTGAAATTCCCTGAATTCTAACTAGATGTTTTATTAAAAAATAATTACTTTTTTAGTTTTTTCCTTCATACAATTTTCTTTTTTCCTTTTTGTGAGCCAGGAAAGGGTTAAGAGCCAGTTTTTGCTTCAAATGTGATTTTTTTACCTTGAGATTGTTCCTGTCATGGTTCCACAAGCATGAAATTTGATAACAAAGTTACAGACTCCTTGCTGGCCAGTATTAAAGTGTCAGTGTACTGCTTTTTCTGTTTTCCTAAACATTTTCAAACTCTTAAATCCATTTCAGTCTATGCTCTTTTCATTTGCACATACTTAAACTTTCCCTTTTCTTATCTTTCTATATACATATCCATTTAGTGAACTCTCTCTTATTTGGCCATTCTTGCAGATAGGAGTAGGGATGGTGGGATTGAGAGAGTTTCTTTCCTTCAAATTCTTCAATTTTATCAATTACTTTTAAAAACCCTTTTCAACTTTCTAGGGATGTTAATAAATATTTCCCAATGTTCTAACTATGACATAGAAAGCTTTTGTTTTCCTTGCTGACTATATTTTAAATATTTCAAGGTAACAGTATTTTTTTCACAGCATAGAAATGATACAGACATCCTGCAAACACAGAGGCACAGACAAAATAACAAGACAAATACAATTAAAATACTTACAAAGTAAGTCCAATTACAAGATGCTATTATAAGTTAGAGACCCTTTATCAGAAAAATTTCCTAGTTCCTAAGATTGTATCAGAACCAAACAATTTTGCAAAGGGAGATGAGGTGCCTTAGTTTGCCAAATAATTCCCAGTGAAAATGTCTAGGATGTCTTAAGAGACATCACAGGGGTGAATCCTTAGGAATGAAAATAGCTTGCTCCATAAACCACACCTCTTCTTCTATCCTGCAGCATCCCAAATGATGAGGAGAATATGAAAGAAAAAGAGAGAGAAAGAGAAAAAGAGAGAGACAGAGACAGAGACAGGGGTAGATTCAGAGAGAGAGACACAGAGAGAGAGAGAAAGAGAGAGAAAGAGAGAGAAAGAGAGAGAGAGAGAAAGAGAGAGAAAGAAAGAGAGAGAGAAAGAGAAAGAGAGACAGACAGACAGACAGACAGAGATAGAGAAAAAAGGAGAGAAGAAAAAGCTCGCATATTTTAAAATCCCTTCTCTTCTGGTTTTCTGACCAAATGCCCTTATTCTGGACAGACTCAGCGTCTTCCCGTTCTCCTCTTACAGGATATAGCAAGGAGAATCACCCTTATACCCTCATTTTATGATTTTCTCCTAGGGTCCTTCTTTCAAAAGACTAACCTACTTCAGATGAAATCCCAGAATTCTGATTCCCCATTCTGACAGACTGCTTTGAGGACTTTAACTTTTTACTTCATCCAATTCAGGATCACCAAGGAAGAGTACTTAGATCCCTTCTAATCTTCCTTCTGTTCTGTATACATACTTTCTTGGCTTCAGCCACTTCACTTTCTCATCATTTACTGAGGCACTCAGCCTTTTGGAATGTTGAATTCTCTGTCCTTCTCAATAGGAATGGAGAAGCCACTGCCCAAAGGACAAAAGCTGCCAAAGAGGGTGTGGGCATTGGCTTTGTTCTCTGGGGGGGGGAGGTGGCCAAACTAAATACAATGATGTTATTCTGGATGAGCCCCCATATGGTTATAATATAATTCTGAACCCTCTAAAAAAGCACAGTAAATGATCAACCTTAGGATGAGTGAAGTAGTAGCAGATAATATGCAAAGAGACTATTAAGCAAGCTCAAAGAGTAAGAGCCTTCTCCTTATCATTGACCTTGGCTACTATAATCCACTTTGTAGCCTAGCCCTCCTATCAGGACATTATGGTTAAGCTAGTTTTTTCTTCTAAACAGTAGGGCTTGTTATCTTATATAATCTTGAAACTTTCAACACCTTGTAGAACTTGAATAAGTCTTACAACAGATAGATGGACAGATGAAAGATAGATAGATGATAAGTAGATAGATAACAAGCAAATTCAAGAAATTAAAGATAAAACAATTGTATATCAATAGTAAAGATCTTGTGAGAACAGACTAGAATAAAACTTGTGGAAGGGAAACTAAATGCAAAGGTCAAAAAAAGGAGGAAGGGAGAATAAAGCCAATGTAAAAGAAAAAAAAAAATATAACTTCCAAAATAATAATCTTAAATATAAATAGGCAATGGAGTGTATACTGAATAAAAGTTCATGATTTTCTATGTAAGAAAAAAATCTAAAAATAAAGACAATCTTGATGAAAATGAGACCTGGAATAAAATTTACAATAAATCAGGTGCATCCCTAAAAATTGGAGGTGCAATTCTGTTAACACATAACAATAAAAATCCATATTGATACGCAAGATAAAATAGGGTAAGTTCATATACTTCAAGGACCTACAGACAATGAAACAAGCCAGTGGTAAATATACATATACCATATGCCAAGGCCTGTTAAACTTTTTCTACTCATAACCCTTTGAGAAATTTTTACATTATTCTGGGAATATAGGTATATAAAGTAGGCACTCACGGATGGCTCCCTTATCTTCTGTACTCACCTTTTCCCACCCTTTTTTATCCATTCTTATTGATAATTAACTATATTCCATTATTCTAAACACCCTTCTGTGCCCCACCTTAACCTATGCTATTCTTTCCCTCCCTCTTTATCCCTTTCCTATTAATCTACACAACTTGTCTCACTGCTCAAAGTCTACTATATCCTTCTATAATTCTGCTCTATTCTATTTCATTCCCCCCACACTTCTTTTTTAGATTTTGGAGGGTGCTGTATACTTTACGTTTTATCTATCTGTTTGTCTATTGGTCTCTTTCCCTATTTAATTTAATCCTGATTTGAACAGGTTTTCAAAACTATCAGCCTTCTGCTCCACAAATAGATTTTATGAACTCTGGCTTTCCTTATGGGGAAACCAAAATGGTATGTATAAGCTAAGCTATAGCCACCCTTAAGGAGAGATTGTCAGGGTGGGCTCAATAATCACTGGTCTTTTCTTATGCCACTAACCCCTTTGTCTTTGCGGGTACTAATGACAGGATATTGATAAGATAAAGGAATAGTCCTCTTTGGTAAGTGAATCTTAAATAGAGAGTAAAGCTAGGGGAATTAATGGATAGTACAATTGAGTAAAGGACTAGAAGACTTGTTAAGTGATGGGGGTTGGCAGGGTGGCTGGAGTCATCCCAGAAAAAGTGAGGCATTGGCAGAAACAGGGACAACTGGGAAGAGTCCAGAGGCTCAGGGAGTAAAATATGTGGGGATTGGAACTGTGAATAAAACAATAATACAATAGCAAAAAAATCCAACCAGCAACAAATCCATTTTCCATTTTTGGAACTCATAGTAAAAATGAAAGTAAATATTAATACCTTCTTTTGGTTCTCAATAGCTGGTCAAACTGGAGCTGTAGACAAATCAACTTATCTAGAAAAGCTGCCCTTACGCACTATTCCAAAAGAGGAATCTGTAAGTATAGAGGAGATGGTGGAGCAGGCAGATTTAGGCCAAAGCACCTGTTTCACAGCTAAGATCCTCCAATCTGTGGCCCAAGCTATAGCATCCTCCCTCATCATGTAAAGTGGAAAGGGTGGATAAGGAAATTAAACAGCAACTGACTGAATTGGCATTAGAGACACAATTGCCCTGGACCAAGTGCCTTCCCCTTGCCTTTTTAAGAATTAAAACAAAACCCCTGAAGAGATGTGGAATTGTCACCTTATGAATTATTGTATGGTCACCCTTATCCAAAAGGGATTCAAAATTCTTCCTTGTATCCAATATTTGAAACCAAGGATTTGTTTTTAAGGAAATATGCTATGTCTTTACTGTAACATCTGAAAACTTTGCAACTAAACAGGCTTATTGCTCAGACTCCTCCCTTAGGATTCACAGTGCATGAGTTCTAGCTTGGAGATGGGATCCTGGTTCAGACATGGAAGGAGGACAAGCTGACCCTGAGATGGAAAGGACTGTTCCAGATCCTCTTGACATCAGATACAGCAGTGCTATACAGGAAAGAGAGTGGACTCAACATACCAGAATTAAAGGACTGGTGGACTCCAAGGGTGTGGACTTCCCAACTGAATGCAGAGAACAAACTGAGACCAACATTGAAAAACAACTGATGAACTGTGCATGTAAAATCTTGATAGCAGTATTGAAGCCTCACTATTAGATAAAATATCTATTACTGACACCTCTCCCATTTTTCCCTGGTGTCTTTCCAAGACTTGGTCTCAATCATGTCCTACCCCATTTCTTATGTAAGCTGTGACTGAGCCCATGACGGGATTAGTGTGACCCCGGGTGGTGGATGATTTGAGGTTTGACTTATTATTTCCAGAATCATGGCAGTAAGACCACGCAATTGCCATGACGGGCAACCTCGAGAGGTCTGTTTTCCACCCAGGATCTGGTATAACGTATCCCTGAGTTGGTGTGGTTGACCCCGATGACCTAAGACAGCATTTGGTGGCATGCTATTGATATAGATCGAACGCTCACTCCCCACAACCGGAGGCAGGTCACATAGCCTAAGACAGGCCTGTCATCTTACAAATGAAAAAAGGGGGACATGCCAAGGCCCTTCACCCAGACATCTACAAACCATTTTAAGATTAGATAAAAGTCTTGGCCCCAAAGGAATGTCCTGGATGTGTGAGAACTCCCTACCCCAAGGTTTTTCTGACCCAAGCATTAACTGTCAAAAACATGACGAATGTTCCAACCGCAAATCGTCACATATTGCCTTGACTTTCTGATATATGGTCAACAAATGTTATATCTTTTGTTCTATGGAAATTTACTTTGCTACATGGCATTCGCTCCACAACATATAAAAACCCTTTGCTTTGCCTCAATAAACGAGCTATTCTGTCACTACACAGAGTAGTTTCCATTCTTTCTTTCTTTTCAGCCCATTCCCAGGCAAACGCCTTCCCCAGCCTCCGGCTTACAGACTGATGTGTGACTTCAGCTGTCCCTAGTTCGAGACCCGCAGGCCGGGTCAAATTGGTGCCCGAACAGGGACCTGAAGATCCATATCAGCCCGACGGATTGACGAAGAGAAGGAGAGATGAACCGCCTGGCTTACTCTTTTACTTCTCTCTTCACCTAAACACCTCTTACCTTTTATTTCCTCTGCTCTTTTTGATTTCTACTACAATCAGTTTTCTTCACAAGTATCTAGCATTTGTAACTTATACTCTGAAACATACAATTTCATTTTTCTATTATTATGATCCCGAATGTCCTTCTATAATACAGTTATAGTCTCCAAACTTGATTTGATTTAATAGGCAGCTATTAAATAGTCAAGACTAGAAATGTCCAGGATATGAACCAAAATAGGGGATTATGATTGGAAAGAAGCAGAAGAAATTTGAGAGATGATATGGATATCTTTTGAAAACATGGTCTTCCAACTCTGAGGCATCACTACATACACCTCAACTTGACTAAGATAACAGGAAAATATAATAATGAATGTTGGAGGGGATCTGGGAAAACTGGGACACTAATACATTGTTGGTGGAGTTGTGAACAGACCTAACCATTCTAAGGAACAATTTGAAACTTACCCAAAGGGCTATCAAAATGTGCATACTCTTTGATCCAGCAGTGTTTCTACTGGGCTTATATCCCAAAGATATCTTAAATGAGGGAAAGGGACCCACAGGTGCAAAAATGTTTGTGGCAGCATTTTTTGTAGTGGCAAGAAGCTGGAAACTGAGTGGATGCCCATCAATTGGAGAATGACTGAATAACTTGTGGTATATGACTGAAAGGATGAATAAATTATGATATATGAATGTAACAAAATATTATTGTTCTATAAGAAAGGATCATCAGGATGATTTCAGAGAGGTCTAAAAAGACTTAAATGGACTGATGTTAAGTGCAATGTGCACAATCAGGAGATCAGTATACAAGTCAACAACAAGATTACACGAAAATCAATTCTCATGGACTTGGCTCTTTTCAACATTGAGATGATTGAGGCCATCTCCAATGAACTTGTGATGAAGAGAGCCATAGAGAGAGGATAATGGGAACTGAGAGTGGATCACAACATAACATTTTTGCTGTTTGCTTGAATCTTGTTTTCTTTCTCATTTTTTCCCTTTTTGATTTGATTTTTCTTGAGCAACATGATAATTATATATATATATATATATATATATATATATATTTGATTTACTTATATTTTATATATTGGATTACTTGAACATGTATTATAAAACTTTCACTAATATTCTAGTGCTATTCAACTTCCTTTTTCTTTACTTGTCTTTTTGGTCTGGATGTTGTATTCCATTAATTAAAATAGGGAGCTTCATATGAGGAAACACCTGTTGCCAATGTACAGTAGCAGCTGTTCTGCATTTTATTGTTTTAGAGAGTCACTTATGAGCATTGAGAAGTTAAAGGATTTGCAGAGGATCTCATGGTCAGGCTGTATCACAGACCAGACTCCAGTCTTTTTTTTTTCCCTTTAGAAAAACATTCATTCCCAAGTCAAACATTTGGATCACCAAGCCCCATGATCAAAGGTGGGGACACTATACATTCAATGGGCCAGGATTATCTCGGTTTCTTCTCTTAACATCCCAATTGTAAACCTGGGCCATATTGACTTCTATATTGGTAAACTGTTCCAAAGGAAGTCCAGATCTTCCTGAAGTTATAACAGATTGCTGGTGGCAGTGCAATGGTTTTTCTCCAAGAGGGCCTGAGCTTCATCAATGTCATACTCAAGCAGCACATTGGCCACTAACCACAGGTAGACTTTATCCATTGGAGGAACTGAAGCTTTGCAGTAGAGTTTATCAGATAGTAAGAATCTAATCTCTAGGGACTCTGTGGTATCTTTTTTCTTCTGTATATATTTTAAAATGTGTAATGTCTGTCTGCTTTCAGGAATTTGACTTTTTAGTCTTTTTTTCTCATCTGAATAAGGTTAAGTTCCATAAACTTATACTTCTGATACTGCTTATCCAATTTCTTGGTTTTTGTGCATCTCAGGTTCATTAATCTACTTGTTATTCCAAACTGCTTCTTGTTAGGGAGAGCTATCATCTTCTTTGATTGTGCCATACATCCCTTACCTTTTATCACAAAGTCCACAATGTATGTTCCTTGCTTTGATAGCATGCGACTGACACTTTGTAATATATGGGCTTCTCAGACACAATAAGGAATAAGGAAGGAGAGTGCTGAAAAGAGCTCATACCAATTTGTCATAACCAATTGTTAAATTTTCCATGTAAGAAGTTATTTGAGAATTGGCAAGATACAAATCAAGGCTTCACTTATTGTTTTGCTAATTGTTTAAACCTTAGGAAATAATGAAGTAAGTGTTAATAATGCAGAATAAATTTAAAAGTGTGTCTTGCTAGGGAAACTGCATATCAGCCTTATTAAAATTAATTTAGATTTAAAATAAGTAGATAGCATAAAATTGGAATATTGCTGTGACATAAGAAATTATGAGTTAGTAGAATTAGAAAAATATGGAAAGACATTTATGAAGGAAGGTATTATCCATCTTTAGAGAAACCTAGGACAAAAAAATATATGGTGTTATATAGATGTATATGAATGTATAAATGTATATTATAGATGTCTACATATATGTATAAATGTTTGCATGTATGGATATATCTATGTGGCTGTATATTATATATATATATAGTTTATATGTTTCCTTGTGTATGTATATATGTGTGTGTACATAAATATATGTATGTATGTATTCACGTGTGTTTATTGATTCTTTTTTTTAAATTTATCATAGCTTTTTATTTACAAGTTATATGCATGGGTAATTTTACAGCACTGACAATTGCCAAACCTTTTGTCCCAATTTTTCCCCTCCTTCCCCCCACCTCTCCCCCACAAGGCAGGTTGTCCAATATATGTTAAATATGTTAAAGTATAAATTAAATACAATATTAGTGTACATGTCCAAACAGTTATTTTGCTGTTCAAAAAGAATTGGACTTTGAATAGTGTACCAATAGCCTGTGAAGGAAATCAAAAATGCAGGCAGACAAGTAGAGGGATTGGGAATTCTATGTAGTGTTTCATAGTCATCTCCCAGGGTTCTTTCGCTGGGTGTAGTTGATTCAATTCATTACTACTCTAATGGAGTTGATTTGGTTCATCTCATTGTTGAAGAGGGCCTCATCCATCAGAATTGATGATCATATAGTATTGTTGTTGAAGTATACAACGATCTCCTGGTCCTGCTCATTTCACTCAGCATCAGTTCATGTAAGTCTCTCCAGGCCTTTTTGAAATCATCCTGTTGATCATTTCTTACAGAACAATAATATTCCATAATATTCATATACCACAATTTATTCAGCCATTCTCCAAATTGATGGGCATCCATTCAGTTTCCAGTTTCTGGAGGGCTGCCACAAACATTTTTGCACATACAGGTCTCTTTCCCTTCTATAAAATCTCTTTGGGATATAAGCCCAATAGTAACACTGCTGGATCAAAGGGTATGCACAGTTTGATAACTTTTTGAGCATAGTTCCAAATTGCTCTCCAAAATGGCTGGATGTATTCACAATTCCACCAACAATGTATCAGTGCCCTGTTTTCCCACATCTCCTCCAACATTCTGCATTATCTTTCCCTGTCATTCTAGCCAATCTGAGAGGTATGTAGTGGTATCTCAAAGTTGTCTTAATTTGCATTTCTCTGATTAAGAATGACTTGGAGCATCTTTTCATATGGCTAGAAATAGTTTCAATTTCTTCATCTGAGAATTGACTGTTCCTCTCCTTTGACCATTTATCAATTGGAGAATGGCTTGACTTCTTATAAATTAGAGTCAATTCTCTATATATTTTGGAAATGTGGCCTTTATCAGAACATTTGATTGTAAAAGTTTTTCCAGTTTATTGCTTTCCTTCTAATCTTGTCTGCTTTAGTTTTGTTTGTACAAAAACTTTTCAATTTGATATAATCAAATTTTTCTATTTTGTGATCAATAATGATCTCTAGCTCTTCTTTGGTCATAAATTCCTTCCTATTCCACAGGTCTGAGAGGTAAACTATCCTATGTTTCTCTAATTTGTTTCTAATTTCATTCTTTATGCCTAGGTCCTGAAGCCATTTTGGCCTGATTTTGGTGTATGGTGTTAAGTCTGGGTCAATGCTAAGTTTCTGCCATATTAATTTCCAATTTTCCCAGCAATTTTTGTCAAACAGTGAGTTCTTATCCCAAAAGCTGGGATCTTTGGGTTTGTCAAACACTAGATTATTAAGGTTAATGATTGTTTTGTCCTTTGAACGTAACCTATTCCACTGATCAACTATTCTATTTCTTAGCTGATACCAAATGGTTTTGGTAACTGCTACTTTATAATATACTTTTAAATTTGGTACAGCTAGACCACCTTCATTTGATTTTTTTTCATTAATTCCCTTAAAATTTTTGACCTTTTTTTTCCCACATGAACTTTGTTGTTATTTTTTCTAGGTCATTAAAATAGTTTTTTGGGAGTCTGATTGGTATAACGCTAAATAAATAGATTAGTTTAGGTAGTATTTTCATCTTTATTATATTTGCTCGCCCTATCCAAGAACATTTAATATTTTTCCAATTGGTTAGATCAGACTTAATTTGTGTGGAAAGTGTTTTGTACTTTTGCTCTTATACTTCCTGACTTTTCCTTGGCAGATAGATTCCTAAATATTTTATACTATCGGTAGTTACTTTAAATGGAATTTCTTTTTGTAACTCTAACTGTTGGATTTTGTTAGTAAAATATAAGAATGCTGATGACTTATGTGGGTTTATTTTGTATCCTACAATGTTGCTAAAGGTGTGGATTATTTCTTTTTAGTAAAATCTCTGGGCTTCTCTAAGTATACCATCATATCATCAGCAAAGAGTGATAATTTGGTTTCCTTGTTACCTATTCTAATTCCTTTAATCTCTTTCTCAACTCTTATTGCCAAAGCTAGCATTTCTAATACAATACTGGATAGTAATGGTGATAGTGGGCAACCTTATTTCACTTCTGACCTTATTGGAAATGGTTGCAGTTTATCCCCATTACATATGATGCTTACTAATGGCTTTAAATAGATGCTACTGATTATTTTAAGGAAAAGTCCATTTATTCCTATACTCTCAAGTGCTTTTAATAGGAATGGATGTTGGATTTTATTAAATGCTTTTTCTGCATCTATCGAGATGATCATATGTTTTTTTATAATTTGGTTATTAATATGGCCAATTGTATATTCACTCTTAAAAGTAACCTTCTTGGGGTGGGAAGACAGGGAAAAAATTAAGTGAAAAGTGAACAGCAGAGAACAAAAAAGGAGCTACAAGGAAGCAAAGAAAAGATGTGCAACTCTGAACACTGTGTAGTACTTATTACATAGACTTTCTTGACATGGAAATTTATAACTTTAATTTTTAAATTCTCATGTTCTGTGAACATGGCAAAATTTTTTATTTTCTACTTAATATTAAAATTTAAAATAAATGAATGAGTGAATGAATTAATAAATAAATAAATAAGTAAAGTGTGTCTTGCATGCAATTTGGGGATGGGGAAAGAACTGGTTGTTAATCATTTGCAGTCATACTCCTGCAATAGGATCTGTGTACATATGACAGCCACAACCAGGATGAGAGGGTTCTAATTGCTCTGATATAATCAACTTCTGTGCTATATTAGAGGCAGCTACAATCAATTCTAGTTGATTCAATGATTAACATGCTGGACTGGGAGTGAGGAAGACCCAAGTTAAAATTCTGCTTCTTACACTGTCTGATTTTCTGGCCCTTTCCTTGAAATAAGCATTAGGATAATAACATCTACCTCCCAGAGTAAAATAAAATGAGATAATATTTGTAAAGTCCTTTATAAACTTAAAAGTACAATATAAAGGTTAACCATTACTTTTTTTACTTGTCCTTTTATGACTATAACCTTATTCATCGTTTTTCTTGGCCACCCTCAAACTGGCTTTTGTAAATATAAGTATGACGATGATTATCATCATCTTTCTTCCTTATTCCAATATTCCTCTTTTGTGTCCTTTAAATTTTTATCCTCTTCAGTCATCATAGATTCAACTTTGCTGGACATTTTCCCCTTTTTATACAGCCTCTCTGATAAGAGTGACTTTATCCTATGTATTTTAAAAGCATTTATTAAACATCTACCATGTGCCAGACACTGTATTAAGTGCTTTTTAAAATATCTCATTTGACATTACATCCCTGGGAAATATATGCTATTATTAGTATTCCCTTTTTACAGTTAAGGAAATAGAGAAAAAGAGAAGTTATGTGCTCACGGTCTTATATCTAGTAATTGTCTGAAGCTTAGTTTAATCTCTGGGCTTCCTGGCTCCAGATGCAGGAAAAGAAGTTTAAAAATTGAAAATAAATATATTCTATTATTTCTACTCCCCAGAAAAGGGATTTTAGACATAGAATAATTGTAATCTCTCAAGTTACATATTGAAGAAAAAGAACAACTTGATACTGTGGAAAGAGCCTTAACTTTGAAGTCAGAGATGCTGGTTTCAAATCCAACCTTGGCTGTTACTTATCTTTTTTACCTCTGCCTTGCCTGACACTGGTAATTAACCATCTTTCACACCATTGTATACCTGAAGAACATTCCAAAAGCACTCTAAAAAGCTGATTGTAATTGGGTCTTTGGGACCTTATTCCCAAAACATTATGAAGTGTCTGACTTTCTTCATGTCTGAGAGTCATACCTTTAAATTGCTCAGGGAACCTTAAAGGTCCCTAAAAGCAACACGAGATGGATGAAATACGGGGTAACAATAAACACAGACTAATTTCTCAGTGGCCAAGGCAGACCTTCTTCTTTAGCTAGTAAAGTTTATTTTCACTTACTGAAGAGAAAAGAATTTCAAATTAAAAGGATGAAAGGAAAAGAAAGTTATTAAGTTTATAAAGTGCTCATAATTGGAAACCTGAAGGAAAAGGTAAATTAATTCTTTTTTTTTCCTTTTCAGAATAAGGGAAAGATTCTTGGGAGCTGTCATAGGGTTTACATTCAGGAAGATATGAATTCAGATTCTGACTTAGAAACTTCCTAGATATGTAATTCTAGGAAGGTGTTTTAATTTCTATTTCCCTCACTTTCCTCTTTTGTAAAACAAAGTGGCTGGATATGATGGACTAAAATATTTTTCTTAATTCTAAATCTCTGATCCCATGATCACCCTTCTAAGGTTCCACCTGCTTCATTGCATGACTTATTAGAACTAGATAGCCTTTGCTACAGTAAAACAAATAGATGGTGATCATCAGTATTTGAAGGTAATAGAAATTATTTGAAGACTTGTCTCAGTTACTCAAGTTCAAAATGTCTGAATCATGCTTGGTTTCTCTCCCCCACCCTCCGTCTCTTTCTGTATCTCTCTGCTACATGAACATAACTAAATCTTTTAATTCATTTATTTCTAGAGAAGAATCTTGGAAATCTATCTCTTCTTGTACATGGTCATTGCTCATTTCCTTGCTCTTTGTCTTCGGCCATGATTCCTGAATGTTTTCCTTCCTATTAATCTCTTCTCTTAGCATAGTCTAATGAGAATTTAGACTAAGCTACTCCACAATGTTTAGATTATTAATTATGCCTTGTCTCTTTCTTCTCCTAAATTCAAGATAGTTCTGATTTTAAGGTACTTTCTTCAGAGGGTCAACATGTCAAAATATATTATAGATTTAGAGCTAGAAGAGATATTTATGTCCAACACTATAATTTTACAGATGAAGAAACTGAGACCCATAAAGATTTAACAGCTTGTCCTAGGTCAGATCCTTAGATAATATCCTTAGATAAGGATAGGTGTTAAAATTTCAAACCAGTTTCTCATCCTCCAAATTCAGGTCCATTGTACCACTTCCCTAAATATTTATTATTTATATATCACAATGCTTGTCAGTTTTTTTCTTTTTCTTTTTTGTTCATAGCTCAGTGCTCAGGCATTATTATTTCCCTTAAATAAGACTAGTAATTTATAGTAAGGTTTTTTGCAAGTTCAAGATATGATCTTTTTTAAAGTTAGTTCTACATGCAATAGGAAAATATAATTTTACCAATGTCCTTATAACATGACACATCCTAGGAAATTAAAATAATTTTATCATTATTTTATCATTATTAATGGTTAAAATTAGTTTTAATATTTTAACTAATAACATAATATCCAAAATTTCATGGGTTACCAGGCAAAATTGGAAGTGCATTAATGTGTCTTTTACCACACCATTTTAAAACCAGTGAAATATTTGGTGTAAGGTATTATTCTGGGCTTTAAAGGAAAAATAGTCATTGACACCAAGGAATTTGTGTTCTCCTAAGGAAACACAAATCTAAATATATAGGTAAATACAAAATAATTTTGAGAAGGAAGAAACAACAATTTGGTAGATTTGGAAAAATAAGAGAAGGAACACCCTTTGAAACCTTGAAATAAGCAAGGGATTTTTAGAGGTGAAGATAAGGAGGGAATGCATTCCAAATATAGGGAATCACTTACACAAAAGCAGAGAAAGCCGACATCTATTTAAGTTTAAATCACTCAACCTTCTTTTAATTTTTATTACTCACCATTTATGCACACTAAGAGTATTGTTTTACATACTTTAATACTGCCAATGTCTCTCTCCTCTCAATTTCATTCTAATCGACACTTTGGATAGATTATATTGCGTTGATATTTATCATTTCATCTATGTGTTTATGAAGAATCAAAGAATCTCAGAGAGGGAAGGAACTTCTTTGAAAAATGTTTTCAAGTCCAATTCCTCCCTAAAAGTGAATCCAATATTTTAAAAATCTGTCCCTTGCATTCTTTTACATTGCTCATCATTGCATGATGACTACTACTGCTTTTAGTAGTTAACTCAGTCAACTTAGATTTTTGATATTTTGTTAAAATTTTGCTCATTAAAAACAATTTTCTAGTTGTTGACTAGAATCAACATTCTTTAAATTCTTTATTTCTGTGGAAAAGTTTACATTTTAAGAGACTCTTCTTAAAAGGTTAAATGGCATAAAAGAGGAAATAAAGTGGTACATTTTTATGTGTATAAATGATGTTGTCTTTGTAATATTTTCTCTTTATTTTTCAGATGGAAAACAGAAGATAAGAGACTGAAATGAACTGGAGTACAGTGACAGAATTCACTCTGGAAGGATTTTCTCAATATCCCAAACTTGAAATCATTCTCTTTGTCTTGTGTCTTTTAATGTACTTGGTAACTTTACTGGGTAACAGCATTCTCATTACAATCAGCATACTAAATCTTCACCTTCGCACTCCCATGTACTTTTTTCTCAGCAATCTTGCTTTCATGGACATCTGTTACACTACTTCCTCTATCACTCCTATGGTGGTGAAATTCATAACAAAAAGAAATACTGTTCCTTTCACAGGGTGTGCCCTGCAAATGTATCTCTCCCTTGCTATGGGGTCCACAGAGTGTCTGCTCCTTGCCATGATGGCCTATGACCGATATGTAGCAATATGTCACCCCCTTAGATACCCTATCATCATGAACAAAAGTGTCTGTCTCCAGATGGCAGCTGGATCATGGATAACAGGTTGTCTTACTGCCTTGCTTGAAACAAGTTCTGCCCTGCAACTGCCTCTCTGTGGGAGTTCCATCAATCACTTTACGTGTGAAATCTTAGCATTGCTAAAGTTAGCCTGCACAAGTTCATTTACCATGGACATGATCATGCTGGTGGTCAGTGTTCTACTCCTTCCAATTCCAATGCTTTTAATTTGCATATCATATAGTTTTATTCTCTTTACTATTCTAAGAATCAATTCAGCAGATGGGAGGAGCAAAGCTTTCTCCACTTGCTCAGCCCACCTAACAGTGGTGACCTTGTACTATGGTACTGCCCTTTCTATGTACCTGAAGCCATCATCAGCAGTTTCTCAAGAAACTGACAAGTTCATAACTTTGTTTTATGGGGTTGTTACTCCCATGCTAAACCCCATTATTTATAGTTTGAGAAATAAAGAAGTGAAAGGGGCTATGAAAAAGTTACTCAGCAGAAATATCTTTTCAAAGAGACTCTGAAAGGCTTAGTATTGAATTTATTATTAGAAAGAAAATGGTTAGATTTCCATAGAAAGTGCTATGGTGGATTTAATTCTTAGGATGTAGGTTTCAATTTACATAATTGGTGTGGCTACTTCTATTACTGTGCAACTTAGATCATCATGAATTAGGAGGTATATTTCATGAATTTCTATCAACACATAATGGTTAATCTGCTTATGATAGGTCTGTGGACTTAAAATACCTTTGATAGTCCTTAAACTATCTTGTTATCAAGTGTGCTCCAATGCTTCTAGCATGGTCAAATCTGCTAGAGTCTACACTCTCAATATTGCCTTTTAGAATTTATTCTTAATTGCTGTACATTCTGAGACATCAGGGAAGAGTCTAGGAAAATAATTTATCACATTACCAGAAAAAATTAAAAATTGTATGTTCATATTGATGGCTGAATAAAATGTTTTTCATAAAATTCTACACTTTGTGAAGAGAGGGGCAATAATTACATCAATTGGATGAAAATGAGAACTGAACATGGATGATACTTGCCAAGGGTCACATGGCAAGTAACATTGACTCTTAATTTCAAAGTAAATAATGATGATATCCTCTATTTCTATCTTTTAATCACATGTGAGCTAGTATTAACTTGTAGCTTTGTTAATGGAGGGACTAGTAGACTAATGGAGGGGAACAGATGAAGACATTTAGAATTAGAAAGTATGTAGAAGGAGAAACTCTGTTTTAAAAAAAGGTCACAATACCTCAATACTTTGCCATTCTTCATTACTGGACTCATTATTTTCTCAATTATCATATGATCTTCCACATGAAATCTATAGTTTTGTAGATATACAAAAATGGTTTGGTTCAACTATAATTTTTAAAAAATTAAATCTAGAAATTAAGGGCTTTTTCTTCCTCATGAAGAGAAATAGATGTTGTAATTTGAAAGAATAAAATATCAGTAGTTGGGTTAGCTTGGGCAAGTCACTCTTTCTTGTGATTCAATTTATTTATCTGTAAAATGGAATTATATTAGATGATATCTAATGGATACTTCCAGTTTTAATATTCCTTGATTCTCTTAAATTTTCTCTTCTATTCTTTTTTGAAAACTTTAACAGCTATCAATAGAAACATTCCGGATAACAATAAGTTTAAAACATAATGCAAAATAGTCAAATTATTTCATTTCTGATTTATATATTATATATATGCACATAATTCAAAAGTTTTAATAAAAATATTCAACACCAAGCATAATAAGAGAACATGTAGTCTGAGACAAATGGTTATTTTTGTGTCTCAAGCTTCTCTTACTCAATGATCATAACTTTACCCTCCAGAAAAACAAACTGTATATAAACTTTATTACCACAGAGGAGTATAGAAGTCACCATTATTGCTTTTCTGGCTCTCTAAAATTTTTACTACTTTGTGTGTAATAGGAGTTTTTTGTTCTTTTGTTCTTTGCTTATGTTTTATTCTCTGCATCACTTCACAGAAGTCCTTCAATATTTATGTTCTTTATATTTATTATTTTTTATGGTGCAATAATATTTTATTACATTGATCTACCATGATTTACTTATCTTTTTTCCAATTAATAATATATTTGCTTTCCAACCTTCTCCCTCACATCCACTGTAGCATTTTGCTGTTATAAAATATATATGAACATATATATATATATATAATGTATATATACATTATAATATATATATACACATAAAGCCAATAAATTTATAACATAGCACAATATATACACAAAATGAATATATATATTTTATAAATTTGTGTGAAGCACAAATATATATATGTGCATATATATATTATAATGTATGTTGATAAGTATGTAAGTACATACTTATATGTATATGTTATATGCATATTTATATATCTATATATGTATGTATGTATACCTACATTTTTTCTCATCAATAATATCCTTAGGATATAGTGTCAGTAGTAAAGAGAGTAGGTGACTATAAATTCACATTTTTATAATTATATCATTTAAAAAATAATGGGACTAATTTGTAAATGTAAAATCAATATAACAAACTTGTATCATCAGGGTCTATTGTGTACTGCTGTTTTTTAGGTTCCTATCATAAATTGTATCAAAGTCTGAGGCCTTTGACATTTGTTTGCTAAAGAATTTCCTTCTAAACAAATGTTTTACTGCTTCTTTTTATTTCCTTGTATCTGAGACTGTAGATTAAAGGATTCATAATCACATAAAACATGGGAAATATTTAGATTGTAGTTTACAGTTTATATGCATTAAGTAATTCCTTGCATTTGGACATCATTTATATGAAGAGAATAGTACTGTGGAATAAAACTACCATCATCTGCTAGGCTGAACAGGTTAAAAAAAAAGCTTCATTTCTCTCTCCAGGTGAGTTAATTTTAGGATGCTGGACATCATAAAAGTTTAAGAAATTAAGATTTACAACAGTAGAGTCAGGATGAATAATGTATTGGCTACTAGTGTGGTAAATTTGTTACCGAAGATATCAGCACAGGCTACTTTCATGGCAGCAAAGCTTTCACATGTGAAATGATTGATGGCATAATTTCTAGACGCCAAAAAATGTTTTCATCAGTGAATAGACATTTGTTAATCAGGATGCATGTGCTATCTGTTTAAAATGAGGGAGATTGAAGATGACCATATAGCAGTAAAGTTTCATCATGTTAGAAAACAGGCCCTCTATGTTCTGCATAGCTAAGCCAAGAAATTTCTGCATTGCAAATCTGGAAAAGGAATTTTTTCCAGATAAGAAGCTGATCAGCTATTAAGAAATAGAATTAAATATGGACTGTGGAAGTATGTGTCCTGGATGTTGATTGCAATAAGAATGGTGTAACTCAGAAGAATGACCATATACATTAGTTCTAGATATCTTATTTTAAAACATCTTTTTGAGGCAGCAAAAGGGATTAATGTCACAAAAATGGTTAAGAACCTATGTATGAGTGCCAAATCAAATTAAAGCAATAAATCACATTAAAGATACACTAGACCTTTGCTATTTCGGATATTAAAGGAAGATATTTAATTGCAGAAATATTCATCTCTCATGCACTTGATTTGAGGTATAACTACTCTTTTAATGGAAGTTGAATTGGAAGACCAAAAGTGTGAATATAAAAGCAAGATTGGTGCTAACAATTACATAATTCGCATCTAAATGAAAATTTTAACGACACATCCTATATCCACTCATCCTTTGAATTTAGAAGGCAATGCAAATATGTTTGAGCTTTTATAAATCTGTTTGTTTCAGATGCAATTTAAAGGGAAAAAAACCACCAAAGTTAAAAGGTTCTAATACTTGGGTAACCAATATCCTTTAGTTCCATATAGTCTACTTGGTAGTTTGTAATAATTGGAATGTAAATCAAAAACCTAGGTAACACTGTGAGAATATGAAGTCTTTCTCAACTCTATACATTTCTGGTCACTGCCTAAACTCTATTACTATTGGCATTTCACAAGTAACTATTTTCTCAACTGAAGGTCTGTACTGAATATTCTTAGGAAGCTCTTTATTACTCATTTGTACAATAATTCATAAGCTCCCTAACTTTGAATGGGCTGTATATGCTATTAGTAGTTCTATAGAAAATGTTCCATCTTTTTGAACATTAACAAATTAGAAGGTTCTTCTGGACTTCTCTGTGAAGGAAGACTTAGGAATGGGGTTTGAGGGGATTCTATCTATTTCCCTATAGCCTTAGAGAGAGTAGTCTAAAATTTAGTTTTGAGATCTTTAGAAACACTATATTACGATATCTTGATCTACATTGCTTCTGACTTTGATAGATTGTCTGAGATAGAGGTCAGAAACTAAGGAAAATGAAAGAATCTATTTTTTTTTAATTTTTAAAATTTAAAACCTAAATAGAAAATAGAAAGAAAAAGAAAAGAGAAAAAAGAAAACATTGTTATATGTACAGAAGAATATTTGAGAGGCTTAAGAACATAAAACATTGAATTTCCATTTCAAGAAAGTGTGTATAATAACAATAATGAAACACATTGTATTTATAAATGTTGATCTTTGCTTTCTTTTAGATTTTCTTTTCTTCCCTCTGTGAATGTTTTACTTTATTTTCCCCCTTTCTTTCTCTCTATCTCTTCTAAGTAGCCTATCGTTAATCAAGGAAATAGTTATGCTTACATATATGTATATAAATATCCATCCATCCATCTATACACATATATAGATACATATATACACACATACACATATACACAAACATATATACATATATACATATTATACATATATACATATTATCTCTCATTTCCCATGCCTGCTAACTTTTCTACTTTACTTCTAGCTGTTGACTTAATCTCCAAATAATCTCTCCCATACATTCTTCCCTTTTCTTTCCCTTGTTCTGTACCCCTTTTCCATTAACTATACATCTTTTCCTACTCCCTTTTATATAAAAACCCTTCTAAACCCTGTTTAAAAAATTCTGTTCTCTCTCCATCTTATTTCTTTGTAAGATTTTGGAGGGGATTATATCCTTCTTGGAATATAAATTTATTGTTTCCTCTTTAGCCATTTCCAGTGTGAGGATTCCAAAACAACCAGCCCTTCTCCAACATTTTATTGCTCTATTTCAGCTCTTTCTCATATCTCATTATTATTATTAGTAGTATTTGTAATATTATTAGATGTGCAAGAGAAGGAAATGGGCAAACCACTTCAGCTTCTTTGTCAAGAAAACCCCAAATGAGTATATGAGGAGCACAATTGAAATAAGCAAGCAACAGTTGTTTTGTCTTGGGCAAGTTACTTCTCTTTGGAATGTTGTTACTTCATCTATAAAATTAAATTATACTACATGATATTTAATGGAAATATGCATTTTAACATTCTTTCAATCTATTAATTTTATTATTTACTCTGTATATAAAACTTAGTCAACAATAGAACCATTCCATATCACAATAACTTAAAAAATGAAATGTGTAATATTGTTTAACTTATTTTAAAGTTCATTTTATTCTCAACATAATCACAAGTATTCAAACATATGATGAAAGAACATGCAATCTGAAACAAATGATTCTTTAAGTACCTAGAGATTCCCTTACTCATTGATCATTATATTCCTCCCCTAAAGAAACTGTGAATATTCACTTTATCATTATAAAGGAGCATAGTCATCACCATTCTTGTTTTTCTGAAGTTTTTTTTTTTAATCCTTCTCTACTATGGGAGTGATGAGAACTTTTTGACAATTATCATTGTCTTTAATAAATTATCATCAAGCATTTTGTTGTTTTGGCTCTACTTTCTTTATTTTACATCAGTTCGTAGAAATCCTCCAATATTTCTTATGGGATCACCTGTGGAATACTAGATGAGGCAATTAACAATTAATATTGTTTTTTAATCCTTTTTTATTTTTAAGGCTTTTTCTTTTCAAAACATATGCATAACTTTGAACATTCACCTTTGCAAAACCGTGTTCCAAATTTTTTCTCCTCCTTTCCCCATCCTCTCCACTAGATGGCAAGTGATCTAATATATGATTTACACATGTGCAATTCTTCTTTAAATATTTCCACAGTTTTCATGCTGCAAAAAAAAAAAAAAAAAAAAAAAAAATCTGATCAAAAAGGGGAAAAATGAGAAAGAAAACAAAGTGCAAGTGAAGCAACACCAAAAAATGTGAAAATATGTTGTGAGCCATATTTAGTATCCACAGTCCTCTCTTTCTGAGTGTAGGTGGATTTCTCCATCACAAGATCATTGGAATTGCCTGGTACCACTTCACTGTTGAATAGAGCCACATTAATTAGAATTGATAATCAAATAATCTTGTTGCTCTGTATAATGTTCTCTTGTTTCTACTCAATTCATTTAGCATCAGTTCATTTAAGTCTCTCTATACCTTTCTGAAATCATCCTGCTGATTGTTTCTTACAGAACAATAATATTCCATAACATTCATATACCATAACTTATTCAATTATTCTCCAGTTGATAGGCAGTTACAATAACTTATCAGCAGGATAATATGTTATGACCAAACGGGATTTATGCCAGGGATGCAGGGCTGGTTCAATATCAGGAACACTATTTTCATAATTGACCATATCAACAACAACACCAACAGAAATCATATGATCACCTCAATAGATGCAGAAAAACCCTTTTGACAAGGTACAGCACCCATTACTATTAAAAAACACTAGGGAACTATATATAGGGAACTATATATATAGGGAACTATATAGGGAACTTTCCTTAAAATACTAAGCAGTATCTATCTAAAACTTAAGAGTAAACATTATTTCTAAGGGAGAGAAGCAGGATGCATTCCCAATAAGATCAGGGGTGAAACAAACATTCCCATAATTACCACTATTATTCAACATTGTACTAGAAATATTGATTTTAGCAATAAGAAAAAAAAAAAGAAACTAAAGGAATTAGAAAAGGCAATAAGGAAATAAAACTACCACTCTTGGCAGATGATATGATGATAAACTTAGAGAATCCTAGAAAATCATCCAAAAATCTACTGAAAAAATTCACAACTTTAGCAAAGTTGAAGGATATAAAATACACCCACGTAAACCATTATCATTTCTATATATGACTGACAAAGCCCATGAGCAAGAGATAGAAAGAGAAATTCCATTTAAAATTACTCTAGATAAAATAAAATACTTGAGGATCTACCTGCCAAGATAAGCCACAAAATTATATAAATATAATTACAAAATCCTTGTCACACAAATAAAATCAAATCTAAACAATTGGAAAAATATAAAATGTTTTTGGACAGGCAGTGTTAATATAATGAAAATGATAATTCTGCCTAAATTGGTCTATTTGTTCAGTGTCACGCCAATCAAATTGCCAAAACCTTATTTTATAGAACTAAGAAACATAAAATTCATATTGAAGAACAAATATTTAAGAATATCAAGGAAATTAATGGAAAAAAATACAAAGAATGTTGGCTTAGCAGTACCAAACCTAAAACTTTATTATAAAGCAGCAGTCATCAAAACCATTTGGTAATGACTAAGAAATGGAGTGGTAAATCAGTGAAATAGATTTAGAACACATGACACAATAAGCAAGGCTTATAGCACTCTGGTGTTTGATAACCCCACAAACAATGGCTTTTGGAATAAGAACTCACTCTTTGACAAAAATTGCTGGGAAAACTGGAAAAGAATATGTTAGAAACTCAGCATAGACCTACATCTTATACTCCTTACCAAAAGAAAGTCAAAATGGATACAAGATTTGAGCATAAATGATGATACCATAAATAAATTAGGAAAACAGAGGATAATTTATCAGATCTTTGGAGGAGGGCGGAATTTATAACCAAAGAAGTAAAGAACATTGTGAAAGGTAAAATAGACAACTGTGATTACATTAAATTAAAAAAGTTTTACTAAAAACACAACCAACAGAAGCAAGATTAAAAGGGAAGTACAAAGCTGTGGAAAAATCTTTGCAGCCAATATTTCTGATAAAGATCTCATTTTTAAAATACATAAAGAACTGTAACAAATTTATAAGAATACATATCACCCAATTGATAAATGATCAAAGGATATGAATAGACAGTTTTCAAATGGTGAAATTAAAGCCATTTGTAGTTATATGAAAAATGCTTTAAATCACTATTGATTAGAGAAATACAAATTAAAACAACTGTGAGGTATCACCTTACACTTCTCAGGCTGGCTAAGATGATAGGAAAGGATAATGAAAAATGTTGAAGGGGATACGGAAAAACTGGGACTCTAATGTGTTGTTGGTGGAGTTGTGAATTGATCTAAACATTCAGGATAGCAATCTGCAACTATGATCAAAGGGCTACAAAACTGTGCATACACAGTCTCAGCAGTACCATTAGGAAATCTGAAAGGAGGGGAAAGGACCCAAATGTGTAAAAATGTTTGTAGCAGCTCTTTTTGTGGTAACAGAGATTTGGAAAAAAAGCGGATGCCCATCAATTGGGAAATAGTTGAACAAATTGTGGTACATGAAGGTAATGAAATATAATTTTTCTATAACAAATAATGAACAAGCTGATTATAGAAAGGTCTAGAAAGATATACATGAATTGATGCTGAAGGAAACAAGCAGTACCAGGAATACATTGTATACATTAATAGCAAGAATGTGTGATGATCAACTATGAAAAGCTTGTTTCTTCTCAGTAGTTCAGTGATTCAAAGGAATCCCGATAGACTTTGGAGAGAAAATGCCACCTGCAACCAGAGAAACAACTAGAGACTGAAAGTAAATGAGCACAAGCTCTATTCACTTCTTCTAATTTTTTTTAACACTCCTATGTTTTTCTTGTTTGCTCTGATGTTTTTCTCCCAGAATAATTCATAAAAACAATTTGTATTAAAAGAAATAAACTAAAAAGAAATCTATTATGTCCAAACTATACCCAGATTTTTTTTTCCTATCTTGTCACAAGTTTTAGGATTAATTTAGGATTAAGCCCTTAAATTAAGGTCTCTTTCCTCCAGGGTTCCCTCCATTTTTACCTTAATAAAAGTGCCTCCCTAATCATGTCAGTGCCTCCCTGATAATGTGAGTCAAATATAAAGTATGATTTAATTCTTGCTTGTTTCTTGAAATATTAACAGATTAAATTGTCATTAATGCAAGTCAAGAAGTTACTAAAGAGAGAGAAAGCTAAAAAAAAGTGTCTAGATAGAGTTTTCAATAATTAGTGTGTATCATACTTCTATGCCAGGTTTATGATGTGTTTCCAAAACAAATTATTTGTTTCCTCTTTTTGTTTTGGTGTCCTATAGTATACTAAGTTTTAAATCACTCCTGTTTCTTCTTCCACTGTTCTTCATATAAGTGTAAAGTGCTTTTCTTTTATAGTTTTACTATCTCAGGAGATTGTGAAAACATAAAGAATATTAGATATTCTTTTTCAGGACATGATTAAAGAAAACATACAAAAACATACTACAAGAATCAACAACAGAAATAAAATACATTACAACTGCAAAGAGAAACACTGATTCACGTATACATATCTTGTTCTTTTTTTCACTTTTATTTATTTGCTTTTATTGTAGTGGTCTGGAACTTTTGAAACAGTATCTCTGAGGTATATTCATATATACTAATCAAATCAAGGATTCCCAAAACAAAGTTAAATAATAACTCTGTTAAATTGGATGTAATAATTTTTGCATTTCAACTGAAAAGATGTATGAAAATTCCTTAGATTTTAAAATTAAAATGTAATTAAAATATGAAAAATTCAAATTCTATAGTAGTATATTCGATTAGATATATTTTCCAATGACTCATCAACTCAATGATGAAATATTTAACCTTCGAGAAAAAAATTAATACAATGTCACAATATAAAAGACAAATAATTATACATCCTCATAAATACTTCAATGAACTATCTATATAATACAAAAATCAACTTTACTACAAGACTGCAAAGATAAGAATCTTTTTTTGGACTGACTGCAGATATTGACAAGCTAGCCACTTTTAAGGCAAAATGTAATTTCTAATTCAGAACACCAAAATGCATAGGGGGACCCTAAAAATGCAGCAGAAACACTTCTGCACATTGGTTTCAGTATTGTACTTTGTGCAAAAATTGGTTTCTCTAGATTCATTGAATGTGTTTTAGAAGGAGACTTTTCATTTGGTCAACTCTTTGATAGCCTGCAACTCTTCAACTGGTACCCATTTTTAGTTAATTGTGAAAAACTTTTGAGGCCAGTAAGTAATCAAATTTTTCTATGCTTCTGGATTTTTCTTTCTGTTAACAGCACATAAGTAATGAAAAGAGAATATATGGATATAAAGGCTGCTCCAATTCCAGCAATACTCACAGATGTGATGAAAGGAATATGTTCTTTCTTATTCATCCTGAGTTGGAAGAGGTTCATTATTGCAACATTTGACATGGCAGTCAAAGAGAAGAAGCTGTTACATGAATGAGTCTTGCCATAGTTGAGAATTATATTCTTTTTCTTCATTTTTTAAGAGAACTTGTAACATCATGGGGTAATGGCTTGATTCAATTTAAGTGTGATTTTAAAGTTTAAACTTTAACTGGATTTAAGTGGGGCAGATTTGCACAGAAGTGTCAGCATTCATCTTTTTTTTTTCCAGAGTCATCAAATTCCAGTGGCAAAACAAATTGATGATGGTTCAGATGTAGTAGAATTTCTGATGTCTCCCCAAGTTCAAAGCACTCCATAACACCTGCTAAAATTTCTTCATGGCTATTGGAACAAATAGTTCTAATCCAATAATTCTTCTGGGAATAGCCTTCACAGATTTGGGGTAAACATTGTGCTAATTCGCTGATAGGTTCTAAATAGTTGGCTTTCTTTAACATATAGTTGCCAAAAATGTGGAATTATAACCACATAAAATATTTCTCAAGTAACAGAAAAAGGAAAAAAGAAAGAAAGCAACAATCCTGAAATGAAATTCTACTATTATTTTTATTTTGTACTTGATGAAAGTGAAGGAAAAAAAGAAGATAATCCCTCCAAGAGGTAGGTATTATCATTATCCCAATTTTACTACTGAAGAGACAAAGAGAAATAAAAATTGAATGACTTGTCCAGAAATGCAAAGCTGGGAAGGATATGAGGTCAGATTGGAACTTAGGTCTTCCTGACTATAGGCCCCATAATCTATCTATTATACCACTTTACTGCTTTTTTTGCCCTGCAGTATACTAAGCTTGAGATTAGAATTCTTAATATGTCTAGTTTTTTGAAGAAGAAATTAAGATGGAGCCTGGTGACCATAAGTGAAATCCATCCCTCCCAGGATTGAAGCAGATGACTATCATTTCCTATGCTATTAGAAAAAGTTAATTAGATAGTTGTGAGGCAATAATTTGTTTCTCATTTGTCTTGCATGGAGAAGAAGTAAGAGACAAAAGATTGATGGGAACTATAGATACAGTCTTACCACAGATGAAACTTACTATTTAAAATGTTTAAGAAAATGCTAAAGAGTTGCAGGAGTGATGTCAGACTACAATGAATAAATTATGAACATACACAGAGACATTTTAGAAGAGAAAACAAATTGTTGATTTCAGAATGTCCTATTTCACAAGTTATCCAAAAGATGTAAAGTTAAGAATTTTAATAAAATTTCCATCAAATAAGTAATAATCCCTAGAGTAAATGAAATTCAAATAGTGCAGTAATAGATGCATGATACATTCATTTATCATTCATGAAATTAAAACTTTGTAAAATCTTTGTGAGAATAATCTGGAAAGAAATGGAAAAAAAATACAAAAGTAATGATATTTTAGATCAAATAATCCTAATGGTAGGAATACATCCTGAAAGTCATTAAATTTTAAAAGAGTTATCTAAAGATTTGCAAATTAGTAATGGGAAGCAGAAACAATTTAGATGTCCAAAAGTAGAAAATAAGATAAGAAAGTGAAACTTTACTTGATAGGATATAATACAATTAATACAGACAAATATGAGAAATGGAAGGAAACTTGGAAAGATCTTTATGAAATAATGCAAAGAGAAAAAAAAACTACAGAGTGAATATACTCTAATGACTAAAACATGAGAAGAATTATTAATGACAATGAATGGAAAAGTAAAAACTACTGAGGATATTGAGGCAATGACAAAAACAATGCTATGATATCCACTGTGTAAACATTGATTAAAATATGCTAAGAAAGTAATTGATGGTGTTAGTGTCTAGTTTAATTTTTAAATAAAACATTAATTTATTTTAAAGAGTTAAACCATGAGATTAAGGAGTCATAACAATACCAGCCCTCTGCAGACCACAAGTCCTACTTCAAGGCTAGCCCTCACAGTTCTCTAGGGAAGCAACTCTTTTGGAGATGAGTCAATCATTCCTACCACAGTTACCTGCCATTCATGAAATTGACAAGTCAATGTAGCTGAACCAATAAGATATCCTGAAAAGAATAGAAAGCTGCATGTACCATGTAGGTCACCACCTATTTAAATCACTGCATTCCTTCAGATTTCTATGGAAAAAAACCCAGGACCCTAAAATCTAGAATCTTGGAAGTTCTTTAGTCAAGTTTTTCTGCTATCATCCTAAGAAGTAGTCGCAGTGGAGATGCAGCCTGGCAATTGCTATTTGCAAGTGCTACAGCTACACCTACTGAAAACACAGAAAGTAAAGTTATTTTACCAAAGGCTTTTGTATTTTCAAGTGATAGAACATCAGAAACTGTTATGATTTTATTAATGAAAATGATAATAAAGAGGTATTACCATTTATTTGCTTTACCACTACATCTTTAGGACCATGGGATTTTTCATGTGATTTCACTATGTTTTGTTTTCTCTATAAGTATATAAACTTTTTGAGAGTTTATCTTTCATTCTGTTTTCCTAAACTTATCACCATGTTTTGCATGTAGTAAACACTTCATATATGTGTTATTCATTCATTCATTTCTTTATGAGGAACTTTGTGGATCTCAGATCTGTAATTTAACATATCTCTTCCTCTCAAATTTACAACATATATACATATGATAAACACAAAAATCACGTAAAGATTTTGATGACAACAGAACCAAAAAAGAAATCTTTAGAACAATCAACCAGACAATTCCTGATGGGCTGATAGCAATATGGTATTCAACCCATATTGTGTCCTTTTCCTTTAATTAGTTCTAAATTCATCTAACTGTACTCATAAAGTCCTTATCTCTCAGTTCTGTCCATATAAAACCTATTCCATCCATGATTATAGATGGCCAAATTATAATCTTGCCTAGAAGCTGGACTCTTTCTACAAGCTTATTGTTTTTGCCCATTGTGTTAGCAGTTAGAGCTATTGGGAAGTAGGTGAACATAATGAGTTGAACTGGAGTTCTCCATAGCTTCCATATTTAACAACATTTAGACATAAGAGAAATGTTGGAAATTTTGCCCAATCATCCATATAATTGTGTAATTTCCCTATATTTATGTTAGCAAGAAGGAATTTGAAATTGTTTTCTTTTTGCACTTTACTTGTTATGCCATCAATTAAAACTACTTAATAATTTTGATGTAATTAGGTAGTTACAATATCCCTAAAGTTTTAAAAGTTGTTAACTTCCCCACAGTTATGTATAAAGATTTAAATGACTTTAGGGATTAGAAAGATTCCCTAAGGAACATTTTCAGGAAGATTGTGGGAATGGAGAGTTAAACTGGCATCCAGATCCAGTGGTTGATTATTTGGAACCATCCATGGTCCACAGGCTATCTCAGGCTTTTATGGTAGATTATGGTAGAATTGGAAATATAGGGCTTCTCTCTATTCAAAATAATGGCTTGGCCTTAGAGGGGAAAGAGAAATGTTCTCTTGAGCCAGGCAATGATTCATAAACATTTCTGAATAAACAATTCAGATAACATAAGATAAAAGGTAATGCTGTAAACTAGCTTGAATAAAAGGAATTTTAGTCATAAAGGTTAGGTGATAGGCCATAATAATTCTGTTAGTGCTCTCTCAAACCACAAGTGTGCTTAAAATTTTTTGTTCAAAAATAGGAAGAACACAGAAGGGAGGATGAGAAGAGCAACTCAACACCTCAAACTTAGAGGTAAATAAAATGTGGGAAAAGTCATTTTCAGAGATACCAATGGAAATGGGAGTTATGAATGGGCCTTTTGAAAGAAATATTGAAAATAAAAATCATATATAATGAGAGGATTGGACTCAATAATCTCTGAGAGTGCTTTCAGTTCTAAATGTATAATTCTAAAGTTATACATTCTGTGATCATATGTAAGAAACATGGGACCAATTGAGCAAACTGGTAATGGAAGCAGTGGACTATGTAACGTGTACACTGTGTAATGGAAGCAAAAAGGCAAAAAAGAGAAGTATGGTTGCTGAAGCAGAGAGGAACTCTTTAGGATTATTTAAATCTCTTTTCAGATTATTCAAATCTTATTTTCCTGGACTCGAATGATCATAATCTCAGAGCACTCTTTGTCATCCTCTATCAAATTGTTGAGTAATAACTTCTGAGTCACTTTTAAATGTTTTCTCATCTGAGAAATGCTTTCAGTTTCAACATTCTATTTCCTAAAACAGAAATTCTGAACTTTTTAATGTCATAAACACTTTAGGAGTCTGATAAAGTCTATGAATCTCTTCTCATAATCATTTTGCTAAATGCATAAAATAAAAAAGCTAAATTATATTGTAATACTTTCATAAGATATCTTTTACCAAAAAAAAATGCATAGCTCAGGTAAGAACCCTTTAAAGAAGAACTGTTTTGCATATTTTGTCTTCTGCATTCTAAGCTACTGTCCCACCTTTTGATTTTTTCAAAGATTGTATCCTCCCAATTTATGTTGCTTTCTAATATCTTTACCACCACTAGAATACTTAATTCTATGTTTGAGATTTATTCTAACTCTAAGATTCTATGGTTCTATAGTCCTAAATACACTTCAACTAGATAGGAGCAAATTAAGAAAGGTCACTGTACACATCTCAGAGAGAAAAAAAAATTATATTCTTTATGTATTTCTCTTCAAATTATTCAAAGATATGGCTCAATATATAAAATAGAAAATATGTAGAAACTTAAGCTATGTTATTCCACTCTTTGTCTTTATATACTTCATAGATTAGCATAATGGCTGGTACATAACAGGTACTCAATAAAGCCTTGCTGGCCATGTCAATAGATGTGGGATGGAAAATGCCATCCACATTAGAAAGAGAATTATAGGGACTGAATGTGGATTGACGGATAGTATTTTCAGATTTTTTCATATGTTTTTTTTATTTCTCATGATTTTTTCCCTTTTGGTTTGATTTTTGTTGCACAACATGACAAATGTGGAAATGTTTAAAAGAATTGCACATATTTAACTTATACCAGATTGCTTGCTGTCTTGGGGAGGATTAAGGTAAAGTTGGGAGGGAGAAAAATTTGAAATGCAAAGGTTTTCAAAAATGAATGCTTAAAACTATTGTTACATGTGTTTGGAAAAACATATTATTTTAAAAATAAAAATAAAGCCTTGTTGATTGTTTATACTCTCACAATGCTACTGCAACTTGTCTCTTTGCCATTCAGTCTCCACTTCTTTTTCTGAATCCTTATATTCTTTCAATTCCTTTTAGCTGAATGTGCTCCAAAACAGCATCTTTAATAAAAATTACTCTCTACACTTTTTCACCTGCAGAGCTGAGGTAAGTTTATATATGAGTTTGCTTAAAATTGAGAAAGTTACTAGTTGACCATTGTAAAGACTGAGAAAGGTCTTGTAATAACCAATGACTTTTAGAGAATTGGGGAACAGCAGATTTTAAGAGGTATATAACATGAAAATTATAAAATCAAGCTGATTGATAATTTTTTTAAATTGATGTTATCAAATTATAAATGAACTCTCAGAAAATATTCCTTTAAATTTTTGATAAGAGATGGTGAATATGAAGAATTCAGACAACTTGGGAAGTCTTATATAAGCTGATGTGATGTAAAGTATTAAGAGAACAAATTACCAAAGGACCAATTTTGAATATCTATTTCTCTGTATATAACCTAATATTTCTCTGTTTTGTTTAAGACTTCAACTTTACAATCTCCTCTCAACAGGTTAGAGTTAGATCTAATTTAGATTGCAGATCTAAAGTTGAAAGGAATCACATAGGTGAACTTGTTCTAAAGTTGAAAGAAAGTTAATAGATTAGAATATTGCAAAAAATTGCAAGAGTCAGACTGGGGAATTTAAATGCTGCTCCCTCTGATTACAAAGCTAATGGTCTTTTCTCTGTACCTTTTCCTTCTTATGAACTTATTTTTTTTCCATTTTATTGAGACAAATTTCGTCAAATGGACACTATTTAAAGACAGAGAGAGGGCATAGTGCAGGGCTTTTTTCCTAGTAAATTATTTGTTTAATACACATTATGAGAGAAAAATCAGAGCAAAAGGGAAAAACTATGGGAGAGAGAAAAAACAAACAAAAAAAAAACTAAATAAAGATAATTTGAGTTTGAATTAATTTGAGTTAATTTACAACAGTATTCTTAGTTCTTTTTCTTAATGCAGATGGCACTTTCTGTCCAAAGACTATTGGAACTGCTTTGGATCATTGAACCACTGAAAAGAACCAAGTTTTTCATAGTTGATCATTGCATATTCTTGATGTTAATGTGTACAATGTCTTCCTGGTTCTGCTGCTCTCCCTCACCATCAGTTCATGTAAATCCATTCAGGCCTTTCTAAAATCAGCTTGTTTATCATTTTTATAGAACAGTAATATTACCTTGTATTCATATAACACAACTTGTTTAGCCATTCCCCAATTGACGGGCATCTACCCATTTTCCAATTCTTTGCTACCACAAAAAGTGCTGCTACAAACATTTTATACATGTGGGTCCTTTCCCTCCCTTTTAGATTTCCTTGGAATACAGACCAAGTAATGGCACTGATAGGTCAGTTTTATAGCCCTTTGGGGCTATAAACAATGTCACTAGTGTCCTGGTTTTCCACATCCCCGCCAACATTTATCATTTTTTTCCCTATCATCTTAGCCAATCTGAGAGGTGTGAGGTGATACCTTAGAGTTGTTTTAACAATGCAGGTCTTCTTAAACTTTTTATACTCACAATCCTGTCACCTGAGAAAATACTCACATGACTCCAGATATATAGGTATATAAAGTACATATACAAATCAAAGATTTAATTTTGTGAAACCCCCCCAATTAAATTACATGATACCATAAAGTTTAAGAAGTTTTGGCATAATGGATAGAGGGCTGGGCCTGGAGTCAGGAAAACTCAAATTTCTGAATTCAAACCTGACCTCAGACATTCACTAACTTAGCTGTGTGACTCTGGGCAACTCACTTTTTAATTATGTTTGCCTCCATTTCTTCATTTATGAAATGAACTAGAGAGGAAATGGCAAACTACTCCAATGTTTTTGCCTCAAAAATCCTACCAGGGTCATGAAGAGTCAGATATGACATCACAATAATAATACTGCTTCAAAAATGCTTTATCCATTGTGCACTTTAAACTTTTAATTGTCTTCATCTATATTAGTTTTCAAGATGTATTTTAATGATGATTTTGGCTTTACTTTAAAATAATAGATCTACTTCCCAAAAAATTATCACTCCATAGAAACATTCCTTATAGTAAAGATGGATAAGCAAAATAAACCAGAACAAAGATGATGTCCAACTACATCTGTCTCATTTCGTTCTGCTAGACCTTCACTGATTTGCTCAGAGGATGAATATAAGTTCATGGTCAATATTGAGCTATTGAAACCAGGCATTTGCACTGAACAGCTTTCCGATATTTTCTGCCATGTTTTTCTTTCCATCATCATTCTTCTTTGGTAAATTGTTCTCTTAATTCTACTTACTTCACATAAGATTCAATTCTAGCAAGTCTTTCCATGTTTCTCTGAATTCTTCATCTTCATCATCTCTCATCATAAAGTAATTCTCCCTTTCACTCATGTGCTGTAATTTATTCCATCATTTCCCAGTTAATGAGCAGTGACTTTGTTTTCTCACATGAAAGCTTTGTTATAAATATTTGTGGTCATATTTGCTTCAGAGTGCATGTGCATTTTTTGCATTTTTCTAATTTTTGATTTTCTGCACAAATTAAATGGGTATACTTCCAAATGAAAGAAAAATACCAATATTTTTTAAATACTTAAAAATATGAAGCTAATTACAAATATGTTATTATTTATTCCAGTTTCATTAAGGTGTCTTTTGCTAAATTCTGAAGTTGGCAAGTTAAAATAATATGAACAAGGGGAATTACACAGCTGTGACTGAATTTTTTATAGTCTGGCTTTCTCATTCCCCAAGCCTCCTGTTACCTCTTTATGTGCTCTGCTTGATGATGTACCTAGTGATCCTGTTGGGAAACAGCATGCTCATTATCATCAGCATTCTGGATCCTCGTCTTCACACCCCTATGTATTTTTTCCTTGGAAATCTCTCCTTTTTGGATATCTGCTACACATCCTCATTTATTCCTCAAATGCTGATAATTGTTATGTCTGAAAGGAAATCCATCTCTTTCCTTGGATGTGCCCTGCAGATGGTTATTTCTCTTGGCTTGGGTTGCACAGAATGCATTCTCCTGGCAGTGATGGCCTATGACAAGTATGTAGCCATCTGCTATCCCCTAAGATACACCATCATCATGAACAAGGGACTCTGTTCACAAATGGCTGCTTGGACATGGATAACAGGGTTTCTAATATCTTTGGTACAAAGTGTGCTTGCCCTTATAAATCCATTTTGTGGGAATATTATTGAACATTTTGTCTGTGAAATCCTAGCCATACTCAAGCTTACCTGTGGAGATATCTCCCTCAATGTGTTCATCATGACAATTGCAAGTTTTGTTTTTTTAGTTACTCCTCTACTATTCATTTTCTTTTCTTATATTTTCATCATATCCACCATCATGAAGATCAACTCTAGTGAAGGCAGGAAGAAAGCCTTTTCTACCTGTTCAGCTCACTTGACTGTGGTGATCTTATTTTATGGCTCAGCCCTCTTCATGTACATGAAGCCCAAGTCCAAGGACACTAAGACATCTGATCAGCTTATTGGGATGTCCTATGGAGTTATCACTCCAATGCTGAATCCCATTATCTACAGTCTGAGGAACAAGGAGGTAAAAAGTGCTGTGCAGAAATTCCTTATTAGAAATCTATACTTCAAAAGAATGTGAAATGCTCTAAGATTTAGAGTTGGTTTTTATTTTCCCTTGAACACTGTGTTTGGTATTCATTGATAATATTACTTTCCCTGGTGTCAAATATATTAATGTGCTTGCGGTGTTTAAAGTATGATTCTCCTCCTTTAGTACAGAATATTCATGTATTATATTTGACATAGTTCTTTTCCCTATATCTCTTATTATATGTCCTTTATGGGTCTACCTCTTGCTCTTGTGTTTTACAAGCATTGTATTATAATAAAGTACACAAAACAGAAATTCATTGCTAATAGATTGACAACTGAAAAAAATCACATTTCCATTTGGTCAATATCAGATTCAGCAAAATTAGGATACATTAAAATATAGAAATATTTTTATTATCAAAACATATGCAAGGATAACTTTTCACTATTGACCCCTGCAAAATCTTGGGTGTAAAGTTCTTTTTCTTGACTCAATTTCCTGGAGATCTCTGGAAGCAGCCTTCATTTCAATTCAGAGTAATCACCACAAGTGCAGCCAGATGTTAAAGTCCAAATCCTCTATTGTCTCCTTCAAAGTCTTACTTATCTCCTTTCCTGGGCCTTGGTAGCTTTCTTAGAGGCCTATTTCTCTCCTTGGGTCTAAGAGCTTAAGCTCCTGCTGCTAGTCCTTTGTATTCTCTGCCTCCGCCAGCTTCTTGAGGTCCTCCTGAATGTGTATTGGTTTCTGTGGGGGAGGCAGGAAGACCTCCACCACAGACTCTGTCTTCCAGTTCTGATTCTGGCTGAGTTTGTCCAAGCTTATATGCTCTCTTATCAAACGTGTGAATCTTGTAGAACTATAGTAGGTACTAAGTACATGTACTGAACTAAAGAACTGTTAAGCATAATGTTAAACAACTATTATCTCTATCAATTCCACTGACTTAGCATCTTGTTTTAAATTCTGGCCCATAATACTTGTGTTTCAATTTCCCCCCATTCTTCCCACCCCTTCAATATAGGAACTTGTGAGTTAAGACTATAATTTATTTTGATATATTCATTCAAACATTAAACATATTCATTAAGCACCATACTGTATACCACATTGTGATAAGTGATGTAAGAAACAAAAAGTTTAAAACACACAAGTTCCTTGCTCTCACAGAGATTATTCTCTAATAAAAATGAAAAAAAAATGACAAAATAGAAGTTTTTAAAGGATTCTCAAAGATTTTCTTGATCAAATCATGACCTGGCTTTATCATTTCCAAAAATGGTCATCCAACCTCATGTGAAGGATAATTTACATCTCCAGCAACTAGCATAGTACCTAGTATATCATAGGTACTTCAAGATAGAGCAATGGAAAAAGTGCTGAACCTGGCAGCAGGAGAAGCTGACTTCAAATAAAGCTTAATGCTTAAAATCCATGTAACTTTGGGCAATTCTCTTGAGTTCTGTTTTTCTCAATTTCCTCAATTGTATAATGGGGACATGGGAGAAGGCCATGGCAAACTACTTCAGTATCTTTGCCAAGAAAACTTCATAAAAATGGGGTTATGATGAATCAAAAATGATTAAATCATCTAACAACAACAATTAATGGGGGAGATGAAGCCCATCAAACCATTTTTAAAAGAAAGAGAATAATTTATATCTTTTAAAAATGAACAATAATACAAAATTCTTGCTGAAAAAATCAATTTATCATTGGAAATTTAAGAAGACAATCATTTTTGAGCTGAACTTCATAGTTGTTGTAATGCTGATATGGATTGTAGAAAGTTAGAAATCATCATATTGGAGCACCAGTTACACACACACACACACACACACACACACACACACACACACACACACGTATATATATATATTTAAGGATTGTAATGCTTCACCAGGAATTAATTGATGTTATATATAATTTTTTAGGTAATTTGGACTTGATGAATTTCAAGATAACAAGAAATATAAAATCTATTGGCATTGGATTATAATTCCTTTTACCATCTCTATTCTTTCCTGTACACCTACTTGCTAGTACCCTCACTTTTTACCTTATATTTACCTACTTTAGATATATTTTTATTTCTTCTGAATACTTTTATTCTGGATAAATGTACATGTGTGCAAATCTTCTTTAATAGAATGCAAGCTCATTATAAAATGGGATTATTTCAATTTTGTCTTTATATTTCTATATTTTTAGTGCCTGGGTTATACCTGGAAAATGCAAAATTTTAATATATTTATATTTATTGATTATTTGAGAATTTCTCTATTTGGTGATTCTCGTCTTTGGTTGTTATTGATCATAGTTGATTAACAACTTTACCACACCTCAATTATGATGATTTTTAATGAAATAACATATGAAATACCAAAACTGGGGGTTATAAATAAAATATTTCATCTAAATAATTCAATGTATAAATGTCATAAGATTTATGCCAAGTATTTGTTTCATGTAACATGTTGTTTGTATTATTTATGTTTTGTTCAACAGGTTTTTTAACATTTTAGGATAACAGAGATATTTTTGAGAAACTTTGTTCTTAATAATTGGAAGGGATTACAATATAGTTGAGACTTAGATATATTTACATATATTGATACATATACTAATGCATATGCAACATTTTGGGTTGCAATTAGAAAATCTAGTATAATAATTGGTTTAATTATTAGTCATGAATTTTCACAAAACTACATCCATGCATACATATACAGATACACTCACCTTAGAATATATAAATATACATGCTTAATACTTCCAGTTTTCTGTGTCTTTCTTAGAGGGTGGTACTCCAAAATGAAAAGAATACTTCAGATGTGGGCTGCCCAGGAAAGAACACTGAGAAATAATGATAATATTATTCCTAAAAATAATCCTTCTATTTTGCATTCCAAAATTTGTTTTTCAGGGCTACTGTATCATATTAAAGATTCATACTGAATAACCAATTAAAACTCCAGATCTTTTCTTTCAAACTATTGTTTGAACATGTCTACTTCATACTATAATTATACCCTGAATTTTAAAAAATAACTTTAGTACTTCTTTTATTTCTCCTTATTGGAGTTCATTCCTATTAGACTTAGTGCAATAATCTAGCTTAATGGTATTATTTTGGAACCTTGCTCTGTCCTTTGTGTGAATTATCCCTCAGTTTTGTGCCCCTTGCAAATTTGATGAATGTGTTATCTATGCCTTTATTTATAAAAATGTATGAAAAGGAGATAGATTATTGGAAGTCTCCTGGAGACTTCTTGTGAACTTGACTTTGAATCCTTAACAACTCCCAGTGAATATAGCGATTCTACCAATTCTAAATATATCTATCAAAACGTGTTGGAATTATCACTCCACATTATAAATAACTTATCACATGAATAGTAAGAAGTAATTTATAAAATGATTTGCAACAGTTTAGGTAAAAATTTTTTGCTGAATTCCTATTTTTAAAAAGTTCTATTAGAATAGAAAGCAAAGTTGGTATTACAATCTGTTTTTTCTAAGGTGATATTAGCATTTTATAACCAATGAATGTTCCTAGATTTCCATTAATGAACTCTAGAATTTTTCTAGGAACTTAAGCCAAGTTCACTTGTCTATAGATAATGGACTATGTTTTGTTCCTTTTCAAAAAGTCATTACAATATTAATCTACTTAATAAAAAAAGCAGGGCAGCAATGCTGATCTCAGATCAAGAAAAAGCAAGGATAGATCAAATTAAAAGAGATAAGGAAGGAAACTATATTTTAATAAAGGGTACCATAGATAATGAAGCAATATCAATACTAAACATGTATGTACCAAGAGGCATAGCATCCAAATTCTTAGAGGAGAAGTTAAAAGAGATGCAAGAAGAAATATACATCAAAACTATCCTAGTGGGAGATCTCTCTCAGAACTAGATAAATCAAACTGCAAAATAAATAAGAAACAAGTTAAGGAGGTAAGCAAAATGTTAGAAAAATTAGGTATGATAGATTTTTGAAGAAAATTGAATGGAGACAGAAAGGATTTTACTTTTTTTCTCAGCAGTTCATGGAAATTATACAAAAACTGACCACGTATTAGAGAATAAAACCTCAAAATCAAATGCAGAAAGGCAGAAATAGTACATGATTTTTTTTCAGATCATGATGCAATAAAAATCATATGCAATGTAAGGTCAGGAGAAATAGATCAAATGTTAATTGAAAATTAAATAATCTCATCCTAAAAAATAAATGGGTGAAACAGTACATCATAGACACAATGAACAATTTCATCCAAGAGAATGACAACAATGAGACAACATACCAAAATTTTTGGGATATAGCCAAAGTGGTTATAAAGGGAAATTTTACATCTCTAGATGCTTACTTGCATAAAATAGAGAAGGAGAAGATCAATGAACTGGGCATGCAACTAAAAAAGCTAGAAAAAGAACAAATTTAAAATCTTCAATTAAATACCAAATTTAAAATTCTGAAAATAAAAGGGGAGATTAATGCAATTGAAAAATAAGAAAACTATTGAATTAATAAATAAAAAAGTTGGTTTTATAAAAAAACACAACAAAATAGATAAAACTTTAGTTAATTCGATTAGAAAAAGGAAATAAGAAAATCAAATTATTAGTCTCAAAAATGAAAAGGGAGAACTGGAAAGTGAAGCAATGAAGAGGAAATTAGAGCAGTAATTATTTTGCCCAACTATATGCTAATAAATTTGATCATCTAAATGAAATGGAGGAAAATCTACAAAAATATAGATGCCCAGGTTAATAGAAGAGGACATAAATTATTTAAATAATCCCATTTTAGAAAAAGAAATAGAACAAACTATTAATCAGCTCCTTAAGGAAAACATCCCCACGGCCAGATGGATTTACATGTGTATTCTATCAAACATTCAAAGAACAATTTATTCCAATACTATATGAAGTATTTGAAAAAAATAGGAAAAGGTCCTGCCAAACTCCTTTTATGACACAGATATGGTGCTGATAGCTAAACCAGGTAGTGTGAAAACAGAGAAAGAAAATCATATACCAATTTCCCTAATGAATATTGATGCAAAAATCTTAAATAAAATATTAGCAAAGAGATTACAGAAAGTTATACCCAGGATAATACATTATAATCAAGTAGGGTTTATACCAGAAATGCAGGGCTGGTTCAATATTAGGAAAATTATCAGCATAATCAACTATATCAACAACCAAACTAACACAAATCATATGATTATCTCAATAGATGCAGAAAAAGCATTTGATAAAATATCCATTCCTATTAAAAACACTAGAGAGTATAAGAATTAATGGACTTTCAAAATAGTCAGTAGCATCTATTTAAAACCATTAGCAAGCATTATATGTAATGAGGACAAACTAGAACCATTCCCAATAAGATCAGGAATGAAACAAGGCTGCCCACTATCACCATTACTGTTCAAATAGTGTATTAGAAATATTAGTTTGGGCAATAAGAGAAGAAAAAGAGATTAAAGGATTTAGAGTAGGCCATGAAGAAACCAAATTATGACTTGTTGCATATGATATGATGGTATACTTAGAGCACCCTAGAGAATCAACTAAAAATTATTAGAAACAATTCACAATTTTGGCAAAGTTGCAGGATACAAAATAAATCCACATAAATCATTAGCATTTTTATATATTTCCAACTAAGTCCAGTAGCAAGAGATACAAAGAGAAATTCCATTTAAAATAGCTGTTGATAGTATAAAGTATTTGGGAATCATTCTGCCAAGACAAAGTCAGTAACTATATGAGCACAAATAGAAAACATGTTCCACAACAAATAAAGCCAGACCTAATCAGTTGGAAAAATATCAAGTGCTCGTGGGTCAGCTGAATGAATATAATAAAAATAAAATAAAATGATACTATCACCTAAATTAATCTATTTATTTAATGACATAACAATCAAACTCCCAAGAAATTATTTCACAGATCTAGAAAAAAATAATAACAAAGTTCATCTAGAAGAACAAAATGTCAAGAATTTCAAGGGAATTAAAGAAAAAAAATGCTAATGATGGTGGCTTAGATGTGCCAGATCTAAAACTATATTATAAAGCAGCGGTCATCAAAACCATTTGGTACTGGCTAAAAAATAAAGTAGTCAATCAAATCAGTGGAATAGGTTAGGATCACAGGACAAAATAGACAATAGCTACAGCAATCTAATGTTTGATAAACCCAAAGAACTCCCAATTTTTGGGTTAAGAATTCACTATTTGACAAAAAACTGCGGGAAAAATTGGAAACTTATTATGGAAGAAATTAATGCTCAACCCACCTCTAACACCACATACTAAGATAAGATCTATATGGGCTCATGATGTAGACATAAAGAGTGATATCTTAAGCAAATTAGAACATAGAATAGTTTACCTCTCAGATCTGTGGAGAAGGAAGGAATTTTGTCCAAAGAAGAATTGGAACTCATAGTTGAACACCAGATAGATAATTTTGATTATATTAGGTTAAAAAGTTTTTGTACCAACAAAACTAACACAGACAAAATCAGAAAGGAAGCAATAAATTGGAAAATCATTTTTACATTTAAGGATTCTGATAAAGTCCTTATTTATAAAATATGTAGAGAATAAAAATCCAAACCATTCTCCAATTGATAAATGATCAAAGATATGAACAGACAATTTTCAGATGAAGAAATTAAAACTATTTCTAATCATATGAGAAGGTTTCTAAAGCACTATTAGTCAGAGAAATGCAAATTAACCCTGAGATACCACTCTGTACCTCTTAGATTGGCTAAGATAACAGGAAAAGACAAGGATGAATGTTGAAGGGGATGTGGGAGAACCTGGACACTAATACATTATTGGTGAAGTTTTAAACAGATCTAGCCATTCTGGAGAGCAGTTTGGAACTATGTGCAAAAAGTTATCAAATTGTAGATACCCTTGGAACCAGCAGTGTTTCTATTGGTCCTATATCCCAAAGGGATTTTAAACGAGAAAAGGGACCCACATGTGCAAAAATGTTTGAGACAGTCCTTTTCATAGTGACAAGAAATTGATGCCCATCAGTTGGAGAATGGTTGAATAAGTTATGGTATATGAATGTTATGTAATATTATTGTTATAGAAGAGGATTATTTTAGACAGACCTAGAGAGATTTACATGAACTGCTGCTAAGGGAAATGAGCAGAATCCGGAGATCATTGTACACAACAACATCAAATATTATACAATGATCAATTCTGATGAATGTGACTTTCTAACAATGAGTTGACTGATGCCAATTCCAATTTTCCAGTGATGAAGAGAGCCATGTACACCCATAGAGAGGACTATGGGAACTGATTGTGGATCACAATATAACATTCTCACTCTTTTTTGTTGTTGTTTGCTTGCATTTTGTTTTCTAATTCATTTACTTTCTCTCTTTTTTTAATCTGATTTCTCTTGTGCAGCAAGAGAATTGTATAAATATACATATTGGATGTAACATATATTTTAACATGTTTAACATATATTGAATTGCTTGCCATCTAGGGGAAGGGATAGGATGAAGCAAGAGAAAATCTGAAACACAAGGCTAAGCAAGAGTCAATATTGTCAAGTTATCCATGCATATGTTTTGAAAATAAAAAGATCATTACAAAGAGAAAAAAAGAGAAAAGAAAAAAGAAATAATCCATCCATCACTTCTGCAAAGAGATCCCACAAGGAAAATATCAAAGAATATTGTTGCCAAACTCCAAAACTAAAATCTCAAGGAAAAATACTGCAAGCTACCAGAGTAAATTCAAATATCAAGGAGTAACAATCAGAATTACCCAGGATCTAGCAGCTTCTATAATAAAGGATCAGAATGTCTGGAATTCCATATTCTAGAGATAATGTGGTTGTGAATGGACTCTGATGTGATAACATGAAAGAAAAAGACATTTAGAGGTGGGAATCAGTCTGTACTGAAAAAAGAGGAAACGGGAGGTATAATGAAACAATTATTTCACACAAAGTGCAAAATACCTAATATAATGGAGGGAAAGAATGGAAGGGACTAAGCATTATCTTAAGTTTGATTTCACCACTTTTGGCTTTAAGAGTGAGTAATGTAATCATTCACTTGGCAATAGAAATTTCTCTAACCCTATAAAGAAGCAGGAGAAGAAAGCAGAAAAGAGAAGAAGAGGACAGAAGAGAGGGCCGAAAAACTCTGGGAAAAGGTAGGAGAAGGGAGGACCATGTGCTACTGAGAGCTGGAGACACTGGCCTGGGCTGCTCAGGCACAGTTGCACAAATCTTCTGCAAGGAGGGGCAGATTACTGGCAATGTCATGGAGTTCTTCGTTTTGTGGTTTAATGTGGGAAATTCCAGCGTGTTTCTTGTAAAGAACATATCTGGCTTTTAATCTAGTATTCTATACACTTCAATATTATGGGTGACTTTACCCTATTGACATTCATAGTTAAAATGACTAATTCTGTATTGTCACCATCTTTTTTACCCCAAATTGTGCTTTTCTCTTTCTTTTCCCCCTTACCGTCCTCCCCAGTATTTTGCTTCTGACTATCACTTCTCTCAAACAGCCCTCCCCCTTTACAGCCCCTTACCCTTTTTTATCTTTTCCCTAATATTAGTCCCCCCTCTTTCCTTTCCCCTTTCCTCTCTCACTTTCCTATAAGTTTCTTTGTGAAAGCAAATATGCCTAATATTCTCTTTGAGCCAAATCTTAAGAGAATAAGATACATATAATGTTCACTCCCTTTTCTTCTTTTCCTCAATTATAATATGTCTTCTTTGCCTCTTGATGAGATGTAATTTCCCTCATTTTACCACCATTTTCCTCTTTTTCCAGTACAATCCTCTTTTCACCTCTAGTTTCTTTTTTTTATTTTATCACAGTAAAATCCAATTATAACTGCACTCTCTAAGTCTATCACTAACAGAGATATAATTCTCAAGAATTATTTTTTTACCTTTTTTATGCTTTTCTTATATGTTTAAATATGATTTTTTTGTTCAGCTCTAATCTTTTCATAAAAAATAAATGAAATTCACCAGTTTTATTGAATGTCTATCTTCTTCCCTGAAAGATAATGCTCAGTTTAGCTATAAAGTTGATTCTTGGCTGCAATCCAAGTTCCTTTGCCTTTCAGAATATTAGATTCCAAGCCCTTTGATCCTTTAAGGTGGAAGCTACTAGGTCCTGTAGAATCCTAATTGTTCCTCCTCGATATTTGAATTTTTTCTGTCTGGCTGTTTGCAATATTTTTTCTTTGGTCCAATAATTCTGAAATTTAGATATGATATTCCTTGGAGTATTTGGGGGTCTCTTTCAGGAGATGATCAGTGAATTCTGTCAATGGTTATTTTACATTCTAATGCTAGGACATTAAGGACAGTTTTCCTTGATGATTTCTTGAAATATAATGTCTTGGCTTTTTTTTTTTTTTTATCATGGCTTTCAGGAAGTGCAGTAATTTTTAGATTGTCTCTCTTGGATCTGTTTTCAAGATCAGTTGTTTTTCTAATGAGACATTTTACATTTTCTTCTATTTAATTTTTTTTTGTTTGTTTTCTTTGACTGATTCTTGATATCTCATTGAGTTGTTCATTTCCATTTGTTCAATTCTAATTTTTAATAAACTTTTTAAAAATTACCTTTTTAGCTCCTTTTGTATTTGGCCAATTGAATTTTTAAATAAGGTGTTCTATGGATTTTTTTTTTCCATTTCAAAAATTCTATTTTTCAAGAAGTTGTTTTCTTTTTTTTCTATTTCACAAATTCTGTTTTTCAAGGAGTTGTTTTCTTTTTCTATTTTATCAAATCTATTTTGTAAGAGTTATATGCTTTTCCCATTTCACTAAAACTATTTGAAAAGTAGTTTTGTTCAGATAATTTATATGTTTCCTTTTCCAAACCCTCTTGCAAACTTCTAATTTCCTTTCCCTATTTTTCTTCCAATTTTCTTTTAAATTTTTTTTTGAAATTGTCCAAGAGAGGCTTGTGATATTGGGATCAATTCTTACCAATCTTTGGGGCTTCATCTGGAGATGATCTACTTTTAATGTCCTCAGGGTTTGAAATCTTTTCTTTTCTTTCTCCATAAAAATTATCTATTGAAATAGTTCTTTTTGCTTTATTGCTCATTTAAAAAAGGTTCAGGTCTGCTTTTAGGGCAAATAGGAGATTGTCCAAGCTTCCTCTACAGGTGAAAATGGCTGCACTGAGTCAGTGATGACTAATTTCTGCTGCTGAGTGGTTATGGCCTAGTCCTGATATTCTGGGATTTAGGGGTTCACTTTTACCTTTTGGATTTGTGTAATCTGTTGATTTACTGCCTTTCAACCAGGACAGAGTAGTCAACACTGCTGTAGATTCCTTCTGGAAGATTCCCCAGCATGTGGAGCCCATACCACACTGGGTCTCTGCACTACCTTCACTTGAGTTTCCCTGCAGCTTCCTGCACTCAGCCTGCCTCCCTTTATGCCTGATTGAAATAGACCTTCTCTGGAGATCTTCCAGATTATCTTCTGATGGAAATTTGTTATATTCTAAATATTTGTGCATTCTGTCACTCCAAAACCAGTCCATAGGCTTAATTTGTTTTTCATTGGTGGAGATATGTCTCCTCTCCACCATCTTGGCTCCATCCCAGGAGCTTTCCTTGAAATAGTAAGCAATATCTATATAAAACCTACAGGAAGCATTATTTGTAATGGAGAGAAACTAGGTGAATTCCCACTAACATCAGGGTGAAACAAGGTTGCCCATTATCACCACTGTTATTCAACATTGTCCTAGAAATGTTGGCTTTAGCAGTAAGAAAAGGGGGAAAAAAAGTTAAAGAAATTAGAATAGGCAATGAGGAAATAACACCATCACTCTTGGTAAGTGATATGATGATATACTGAGAGAATTCTATATAATCATCTAGAGATCTACTGGAAACAATTCACAGCTTTAGCAACATTGCAGGAGATAAAATCTACACAAATCATCAACATTTTTATATATTACTGACAAAATCATCAGTAAGGAATAGAAAGAGAAATTCCATTTAAAATTACTGTAGATAAAATAAAATACTTGGAAGTCTACTTGCCAAGACAAATCCAAGAACTATATAAACATAATTACAAAGTATTTTTCACACAAATAAAATCAGATCCAAATAATTGGTTAAATAAAAATTGTTCATGGCTAAGCCAAACTAATACAATAAAAATGACAATTCTAAATTGGTTTATTTGTTCAGTGCCTTATCAATCAAACTGCCAAAACATTATTTTACAGAATTAACAAAAAAATAATAAAATGTACCTGGAAGAACACAAGGTCAAGAATATCAAGGCAATTAATGAAAAAAAAAATACAAAGAATGGTGGTTTAGCAGTACCAAACCTAAAACTGTAGTATAAAGCAGCAGTCATCTTGCTACTGGCTAAGAAATAGAATGATTGATCAGTGGAATAGATTTGATACACATGACAGAATAAGCAAAGCCTATAAAAATCTACTGTTTGATAAAGTCCCAAACTACAACTTCTGCAATAAGTTTCACTATTTGAAAAAAAATTGCTGGAAAATTAGAAAATAATATCAGAAACTCAGGATAAATCCACATCTTATGCCCTATACTAAATTAGGTCAAAACAGATCCATGATTTGTGCATAAAGGATTATATCATAAACAAATTAGAAGAAAGGGATAACTTACCTATCAGATCTTTGGAAAAGGGAGGAATGTATGACCAAAGAAGAAGTAGCAAACATTATGATAGGCAAATGAACAACTTTGATTACATTAAATTAAAAAGGCTTCACACAAAGAAAACATTGGAGACAAGATTAAAGAGAAGCACAAAGATGGGGGGGGGGAATCTTTACAACAATTTCTGATAAATGTCTCATTTCTAAAATATACGAAAAATTGTGTCTAATTTATAACAATATATGTCATTCCCAAATCATAAATGGCAATGGATGTGAACAGACAATTTTCAGATGATGAAATTAAAAGCAATTATAATTATATGAAAAAAGCTCTAAATCACTAGTGATTAGAGATATGCAAATTAAGACAACTCATAAATATTACAACACACTTCTTAGATTGGCTAAGATGACAGGAAAGAATATTGATAACTGTTGGAGGGGAAATGGGAAAATTGGAATACTAAAGCATTGTTGATGGAATCATGAAATAATCTAAGCATACTGGAGAGCAATATGGAACTATGCCCAAAGGGCTTTAAAATTGTGTATATCCTTTGACCCAGCAGTGCTATTACTGGTTCTGTATCCCAAGAAACTCTGAAAGGAGGGAAAAGGACCCTTATATGCAACAATATTTGTAGCAGCTCTTTTTGTGGCAGAATTGGAAAAAGAGTGGATGTCCATCAATTGGCAAATGCCTGAACAAGTTGTTGTACATGAAAGTAATGAAATATTAATGCTCTATATAATGAATTATTAATGTTCTATAAAAAATGATGAACAAGACCCTTCTACATAGTCTGGAAGGATTTACATAAACTGATGCTCAAAGAAACAAGGAGAACCAGGAATGCATTGTACACAATAACAGCAAGAATGTGACATCATCAAATTTGAAAGGCTTGGTTCTTCTCAGTACTTTAGTGATTCAAAGAAATCCCAGACTTCCAGCCAACATGGCAGTGTGGAGGCAGACAGCTGTTTGAGCTCCACGTTTGCTCTCAGGACTTACTTCATGACAAGCCTCTGAATAAATGCTTGACCGGAAAAGAAACCCACAAATAATCACCAACAGAAGACGTCCTTGAAATTTGCCAGAGAAGGTCTGTGTTTGCTCGGGGGAGGGGACGAACAGACTGGGCGCAGACTGAGGGCAGGCAGTGAGAGTGAGGTAGACAGCTCACATAACTCAGACCAGAGGGTGGAGGGTTGCAATCTCTTCCATTTCTGCCAAAAGACTTTTACCCTAGTGTGGATGTTCTGTCTTGGCAGCAAGCCAGGATCAGCAGAGAGGGTATAAACACCAGAGGTGAAGAATAAAACCCCGGAAAGCTATCGTCTCTTGGGACCCGGCCACCCCCACCCCCACCCAGAGTGACTGAGCTCATTCTTAGAGCCTCAGAGCTCAGACTCAGAACAGCCATCACTGTCCTGTTAGTGCCTTGCTGCTGTCTCCCGCAGTCTGTAGAGGATAAAAATGCTGAGGATTTATGTGGATTTATTTTGTATCCTGCAACTTTGCTAAAGTTCTGAAGTATTTCTAATAGCTTTTTAGCAGAGTCTTTGGGGTTCTCTAAGTATACCATCATATCATCTGAAAAGAGTGATAGTTTGATTTCCTCATTACCTTGAATCTCTTTCTCAGCTCTTATTGCCAAGGCTAGTGTTTCCAGTACAATATTGAATACTAATGGTGATAGTGGGCAACCTTGTTTCATTTCTTATCTTACAGGGAAAGGTTCCAGTTTATCGCCATTACATATGATGTTTACTGAAGGTTTTAAATATATGCTCCTTATTATTTTAAGGAATAGTCCATTTATTCCTATACTCTCAAGTGTTTTCAGTAGGAATAAATGTTGGATTTTATCAAATGCTTTTTCTGCATCTATTGAGATGATCATATGGTTTTTATTAATTTGTTTATTGATATAGTCAATTATGCTAATAGTTTTCCTAATATTGAACCAGCCCTGCATTCCTGATACAAATCCTACTTGATCATAGTGTATTATCCTGAGGATAATTTTCTGAAGTCTTTTTGCTAATATCTTATTTAAGATTTTAGCATCAATATTCATTAAGGAAATTGGTCTATAGTTTTCTTTCTCAGTTTTCAATCTACCTGGTTTAGGTATCAGTACCATGTCTGTGTCATAGAAGGAATTTGGTAGGACTCCTTCAATCCCTATTTTTTCAAATAGGTTATATAGCATTGGAGTTATTTATTCTTTAAATGTTTGGTAGAATTCACATGTAAATCCATCTGGTCCTGGGGATTTTTTCTTATGGAGTTGGTTAATAGCTTGGTCTATTTCTTTTTCTGAGATGGGACTATTTAGACTACTTACTTCTTCCTCTGTTAATCTGGGCAAGCTATATTTTTGAAGGTATTCTTCCATTTCATTTAAGTTATCTAATTTATTGGCATAAAGTTGAGCAAAGTAGCTCCTAACTATTGTTCTAATTTCCTCTTCATTAGTGGTGAGTTCTCCCATTTCATTTTCAAGACTAACAATTTGATTTTCCTCTTTCTTTTTTAAAATCAGATTTACTAAGGGTTTGTCTATTTTGTTGGTTTTTTCATAGAACCAACTCTTGGTTTTATTAATTAATTCAATAGTTTTATTTACTTTCAATTTTATTAATCTTGCCTTTTATTTTTAGAATTTCAAGTTTCGTGTTTGTCTCAGGCTTTTTAATTTGTTCCTTTTCTAGCAATTTTAGTTGTAAGCCCAATTCGTTGACCCTCTCTTTATCTATTTTATGCAAGTAGGCCTGTAGAGATATAAAATTTCCCCTTATTACTGCTTTGGCTGTATCCCACACATTTTGGTATGATGTCTCATTATTGTCATTTTCTTGGGTGAAGTTATTAATTATGTCTATGATTTGCTGTTTTACCCAATCATTCTTTAGCATAAGATTATTTAGTTTCCAGTTATTTTTGGTCTATTTTCCCCTGGCTTTTTATTAAATGTAATTTTAATTGCATTGTGGTCTGAAAAAGATGCATTTACTATTTATGCCTTACTGCATTTGATTTTGAGGTTTTTATGTCCTAGTATATGATCAATTTTTCTTTAAGTTATATGAACTGCTGAGAAGAAAGTATACTCCTTTCTGTCTCCATTTAGCTTTCACCAAAGATCTATCATATCAAACTTTTCTAGTATTTTATTTACCTCTTTGACTCCTTTCTTATTTATTTTGTGGTTTGATTTATCTAATTCTGAGAGTGCAAGGTTGAAATCTTCCACTATTATAGTTTTGCTGTCTATTTCTTCTTGCAGCTCTCTTAATTTCTCTTTTAAGAATTTAGATGCTGCACCACTTGGTGCATATATGTTTAATATTGATACTGCTTCATTATCTATGCTACCCTTTAGCAGGATAAAATGCCCTTCCTTATCTCTTTTAATTAGATCAATTTATGTTTTTGCTTGATCTGAGATGGGGATGGTTGCCCCTGCTTTTTTGGCTGTACCTGAAGTTTAGTAGATTCTGCTACACCCTTTTTACCTTTATTCTGAATGTATCACCCTGTTTCAGGTGTGTTTACTGTAAACAACATATTGTAGGATTCTGACTTTTAATCCAGTCTGTTAACTGCTTCCTCTTTATGGGGTAGTTTACCCCATTCACATTTATGGTTAGAATGACTAATTCTATATTGTTTGCCATCCTGTTAACCCCTGCTTATGCTTTTCTCCTTTCCTTCCCTCTTACCCCCCTACCCAGTATTAAACTTGTGAGCACCACTTGCTTTTCACAGACCTCCCTTTTTAGTATCCCTCTCCACAGTTCCTCCCCCTATTTTACCCTTTTCCTCACAATTTCTGTATTCCCTTCCCCTTAGCTTACTCCTTTCCTCTCACTTTTCAATGAAGTGGAATAAGTTTCACCATAAATAGAATATGTCTATTGATACACACTATGTTCATCCCTTCTTTCTTTCTCTCAGGTATAATAAGTTACCTCTGCCTCTTCATGAGATGCAGTACCACCACTTTACCCTTTTTTATGATATAATTTCCTTTCCACCTCTAGTTTCTAGGACAAATTATATACGTGTTCTTTACATATCTTTATGGCAGAAATATAGTTCTCATGATTTCTTTTTACCTTTTTAGAAATCTCTTGAGTTCTGTATTTGAAGATCAAACATTTTGTGTAGGTCTGGTTTTTTCATCAAGAATAGATGGAATTCATTTATTTCATTAAATGTCCATCTTCTTCCCTGGAAAACGATGCTCATTTTTTCTGGGTAAGTTATTCTTGGCTGCATACCAAGTTCCTTAGCCTTCAGAATATCATATTCCAGGCCCTTCGTTCTTTTAATGTGGACGCTGCTAGATCCTGGGTTATTCTTATTGTGGCTCCTCCATATCTGAATTGCTTTTTTCTACCAGCTTCCAGTATTTTTTCCTTTGTCTGATGGTTCTTGAACTTGGCCAGTATGTTTCTTGGCGTTTTGATTTTAGGGTCCCTTTCAGCAAGTGATCGATGAATTTTTTCAATGTCTATTTTACCCTCTGTTTCCAAAATGTCTGGGCAGTTCTCTTTGATAATTTCCTGGAAAATAGTGTCCAGGTTCTTTTTTCCTCACATTTTTCAGGGAGTCTGATTATTCTCAAATTGTCTCTCCTCGATCTGTTTTCCAGGTCTGTTGTCTTTCCAATAAGGTACTTGACATTCTTTTCAATTGTTTCATTTTTTGGTTTTGCTTAACTACTTCTTGGTTTCTCCTTGAATCATTCATTTCTACTTGTTCAAGTCTAATTTTCATTGATGTATTTTCTTTACTCACTTTTTTTATATCTTTTTGTAATTGTCCAATTGAGTTTTTAAGTGAGTTTTTTTCTTCTATGGAATTTTTTTTTTCAATTTCATCCATTTTATTTTTTAGAGAGCTGTTTTCTTTTTTCAGCTCACTAATCCTGTTTTCCTTGGAGTTGTTTACCTTTTCTAATTCACTAATTTTTGTAACGTGCTCTCCTGGCAGTTACAATTACTAGCTTAATAACCAGTAGCACACTCAAGAACAACCACGTGTAATCTTAAAAGCCTTTATTATACCTACTCACATAATGCCCTAACTGATGCCCTGACTTGTTGGTTCCCGAGTGAACACCTGGTCAGAAGACCCACGTGTTCACTACCAAAACCCTTACCTCTTTTGGCTACCCATCTTGGCTTGGCCACCCAGGCTAGGGAGCCAGGGTGAAGAGCGCGAGGTTAAAGAGGGCGATTGCTGCCTGCAGTGGGCTTACATAGGGCCTGTGAGGTCACACACACAGCCAATCAGCGAGAGAGTCACCCATTACGAAGCTATCTCAATATGGCCAGGATCCCGCCCAAGGGCAGTCCTAATATCCACAGAAATTACTTCCGGGCCTCAATCTCCCGATGAGCTGTGGCACCCATTTAAAGGCCCCTTACAAATTTTATTTATCAATGATTTGTTTTCTTTATCCACTCTGTCTTTAAATGTGTGGAATGACCTCTCCAAACTCTCTTGCCAAGCTTCCCTTTCCTTTTTCAATTTCTCTTCTAGTTCTCTTGTGAGAGCCTTTTTGATTTCCTCTATGAGATTCTTTTGTATTGAGGAGCAGCTCATATCCCCTTAAGGGGATTCCTCTGGAGACAATCTGCTTTTAGTGTCCTCAGTATTTGAAGTCTGCTCTCTCTCCATAAAGAATGATTAGAGCTCTTTTGAATTTTTTGTTCATTTTGTCAGAGCAGGAATCAAAGAAAACAAATTTACAAGAGAAAAAATTGGTCTGTTTCTGGGGGGGAATAGGGCTGGAAGGTGTTACCGAGCTTCTTCTACAGACTGTGGGAGACAGCAGGAGGCACTAACAGGACAGCGATGACTGTGCTGTGTCTGGGCTGTGAGGTTCTGAGAATGTGCTGAGTCACTCTGGGTGGGGGTGGCCGGGTTCTGAGAGATGCTAGCTTTCCAGGGTTTTATTCTTCACCTCTGGTAATTACATCTTCTCTGCTGCTCCTGGCTTGTTGCCAAGACAGAGTATCCACACTGGGGTAAAAGTCTTTTAGCAGAAACAGAATAGATCATACACCTCCCCACTCTGGTCTGACCTGTGTGAACTGCCTGTCTTGCTCTCCCTGCCTGCCCTCAGTCTGGCCCAGTCTGTTTGACCCTCCCCTGAGCAAACACAGACCTTCTCTGGTGAATTTCAAGGATATCTTCTATTGGTGATTATTTGTGGGTTTCTTTTCTGGTCAAGCATTAACTTCAAGGCTTGTCATGAAGTAAGTTCTGAGAGAAAATGTGGAGCTCAAGCAGCTGTCTGCCTCCATGCTGCCATCTTGGCCGGAAGTCCTAGAAATAGACTAGTTGATCAGTGGAATAGGTTAGGTTCATAGGGCAAGATAGTAAATAAAAATAGCAATCTAGTATTTGATAAACCCAAAGATCCCAACTTCTGGGATAAGATTTCATTATTTGACAAAAGATGGTGGGAAAACTGGAAATTAGTATGGAAGAAACTAGGCATGGACCCACATTTAACACCACATACTAAGATAAGATCAAAATGGGTCCATGATTTAGGCATAAAGAATGATATCATAAATAAATTAGAGGAACATAGGATAGTTTACCTCTCAGACTTGTGGAGGAGGAAGGAATTTGTGACCAAAGGAGAATGAGAGATCATTATTGATCAAAAAATAGAAAAATTTGATTACATGAAATTAAAAAGCTTTTGTACAAACAAAACTAATGCAAACAAGATTAGAAGGGAAGTAACAAATTGGGAAAACATTTTTACAGTTAAAGGTTCTGATAAAGGCCTCATCTCCAAAATATACAGAGAATTGACTCTAATCTATAAGAAATCAAGCCATTCTCCAATTGATAAATGGCCAAAGGATATGAACAGACAATTTTCAGAGGATGAAAATGAAACTATTTCCACTCATATGAAAGAGTGCTCCAAATCACTGTTGATCAGAGAAATGCAAATTAAGACAACTCTGAGATACCACTACACACCTGTCAGATTGGCTAAGATGACATGAACAAATAATGATGAATGTTGGAGGGGATGTGGAAAAACTGGCACACTGATGCATTGTTGATGGAGTGTGAAACAATCCAACTATTCTGGAGAGCAATCTGGAATTATGCCCAAAAAGTTATCAAAATGTGCATACCCTTTGATCCAGCAGTGCTACTACTGGGCTTATATCACAAGGAAATAGAAAAGTAGGGAAAGGGATCTGTTTGTGCCAAAATGTTTGTGGCAGCCCTTTTTGTAGTGGCTAGAAACTGGAAAATTAATGGATGCCCATCAATTGGAGAATAGTTGGATAAATTATGGTATATGAATGTTATGGGATATCATTGTTCTGTAAGAAATGACCAACAGGAGGAATACAGAGAGTCTTGGAGAGACTTACATCAACTGATGCTGAGTGAAATGAGCAGAACTAGGAGATCATTATACACTTCAACAAAGATATTGTATGAGGATATATTCTGATGGAAGTGGATATCTTCAACATAGAGAAGAGCTAATCCAATTCCAATTGATCAATGATGGACAGAATTAGTTACACCCAGAAAAGGAACACTGGGAAATGAGTGTAAACTGTTAGCATTTTTTGTTTTTCTCCCCAGGTTATTTTTATTTTTATTTATTTTTAATTTTTATTTTATTTTATAATTATAACATTTTTTGACAGTACATATGCATGGGTAATTTTTTACAACATTATCCCTTGCACTTACTTTTATTCAGATTTTTTCCCTTCCTCCCCCACCCCCCTCCCCCAGATGGCAAGCAGTCTTATATATGTTAAATATATTACAGTATATTCTAGATACAATATATGTGTGTAGAACCGAATTTTTTGTTGCACAGGAAGAATTGGATTCAGAAGGTAAAAATAACAGTTTACACTCATTTCCCAGTGTTCCTTTTCTGGATGTAGCTGGTTCTGTCCATCATTAATCAATTGGAATTGGATTAGCTCTTCTCTATGTTGAAGAAATCCACTTCCATCAGCCTACATCCTCGTACAATATCATTGTTGAAGTGTATAATGATCTTCTGGTTCTGCTCGTTTCACTCAGCGTCAGTTGATGTAAGTCTCTCCAACCCTCTCTGTATTTCTCCTGTTGGTCATTTCTTATAGAACAATAATATTCCATAACATTCATATACCATAGTTTACCCAACCATTCTCCAAACGATGGACATCCATTCATCTTCCAGCTTCTAGCCACTATGAAAAGGGCTGCCACAAACATTTTGGCACATACAGGACCCTTTCCCTTCTCTAGTAGTTCCTTGGGGTATAAGCCCAGTAGTAGTATGGCTGGGTCAAAGGGTATGCACATTTTGATAACTTTTTGGACATAATTCCAGATTGCTCTCCAGAATGGTTGGATTCTTTCACAACTCCACCAACAATGCATCAGTGTCCCAGTTTTCCCACAGCCCCTCCAACATTCATCGTTATTTGTTCCTGTCATCTTAGCCAATCTGACAGGTGTGTAATGATACCTCAGAGTTGTCTTAATTTGCATTTCTCTGATCAATAGTGATTTGGAACACTCTTTCATATGAGTGGAAATAGTTTCATTTTCATCCTCTGAAAATTGTCTGTTCATATCCTTTGACCATTTATCAATTGAAGAATGGCTTGATTTCTTATAAATTGGAGTCAATTCTCTGTATGTTTTGGAGATGAGGCCTTTATCAGAACCTTTAACTGTAAAAATGTTTTCCCAATTTGTTACTTCCCTTCTAATCTTGTTTGCATTAGTTTTGTTTGTGCAGAAACTTTTTAATTTGGTGTAATCAAAATTTTCTATTTTGTGATCAATAATGGTCTCTAGTTCTCCCTTGGACACAAACTCCTTCCTCTTCCACAAGTCTGAGAGGTAAACCATCCCATGTTCCTCCAATTTATGATTTCGTTCTTTATGCCTAAATCTTGGATCCATTTTGATCTAATCTTAGTATGTGGTGTTAAATGTGGGTCCATGCCTAGTTTCTGCCATACTAATTTCCAGTTTTCCCAGCAGTTTTTGTCAAATAATGAATTCTTATCCCAAAATTTGGGATCTTTGGGTTTGTCAAAGATTAGATTGCTATTTTTATTCACTATCTTGCCCTGTGAACCTAACCTATGCCACTGATCAACTAGTCTATTTCTTAGCCAATACCAAATGGTTTTGGTGACTGTTGCTTTATAATATAGCTTTAAATCAGGTACACTTAGACCACCTTCCTCTGACTTTTTTTTCATTAGTTCCCTTGCAATTCTCGACCTTTTATTCTTCCATATGAATTTTGTTGTTATTTTTTCTAGGTCATTACAATAGTTTCTTGGGAGTCTGATTGGTATAGCACTAAATAAATAGATTAGTTTGGGGAGTATTGTCATCTTTATTATATTCGCTCGGCCTATCCAAGAACACTGAATGTCTTTCCAATTATTTAAATCTGACTTTATTTTTGTGGCAAGTGTTTTGTAATCTTGCTCATATAATTCCTGACTATTCTTTGGTAGATATATTCCCAAATATTTTATACTATCGACTTATTTTGAATGGAATTTCTCTTTGTATCTCTTGCTGTTGGATTGTGTTGGTAATGTATAAAAATCCTGAGGATTTATGTGGATTTATTTTGTATCCTGCGACTTTGCTAAAATTCTGAATTATTTCTAATAGCTTTTTAGCAGAGTCTTTGGGGTTCTCTAAGTATACCATCATGTCATCTGCGAAAAGTGACAATTTGATTTCTTCATTTCCTACTCTAATTCCTTGGATCTCTTTCTCGGCTCTTATTGCCAAGGCTAGAGTTTCTAATACTATATTGAATAGTAATGGTGATAGTGGGCAACCTTGTTTCACTCCTGATCTTACAGGGAAAGGTTCTAGTTTATCACCATTACATATGATGTTTACTGAAGGTTTTAAATATATGCTCCTTATTATTTTAAGGAATAGTCCATTTATTCCTATACTCTCAAGCGTTTTTAGTAGGAATGGATGTTGGATTTTATCAAATGCCTTTTCTGCATCTATTGAGATGATCATATGGTTTTTATTAATTTGATTATTAATATGGTCAATTATACTAATAGTTTTCCTAATATTAAACCAGCCCTGCATTCCTGGTATAAATCCCACTTGGTCATAGTGTATTATCCTGGGGATGATTTTCTGAAGTCTATTTGCTAACATCTTATTTAAGATTTTAGCATCAATATTCATTAAGGAAATTGGTCTATAGTTTTCTTTCTCAGTTTTCAATCTACCTGGTTTAGGTATCAGTACCATGTCTGTGTCATACAAGGAATTTGGTAGGACTCCTTCAATCCCTATTTTTTCAAATAGTTTACATACCATTGGAGTTAGTTGTTCTTTAAATGTTTGGTAGAATTCACCTGTAAATCCATCTGGTCCTGGGGACTTTTTCTTAGGAAGTTGGTTAATAGCTTGGTCAATTTCTTTTTCTGAGATGGGACTATTTAGACTACTTACTTCTTCCTCTGTTAATCTGGGCAAGCTATATTTTTGAAGGTATTCTTCCATTTCATTTAAGTTATCGAATTTATCAGCATAAAGTTGAGCAAAGTAGCTCCTAACTATTGTTCTAATTTCCTCTTCATTAGTGGTGAGTTCACCCTTTTCATTTTCAAGACTATCAATTTGCTTTTTCTCTTTCCTTTTTTTAATCAGGTTTACTAAGGGTTTGTCTATTTTGTTGGTTTTTTCATAAAACCAACTCTTAGTTTTATTAATTAATTCAATAGTTTTTTTACTTTCAATTTTATTAATCTCACCTTTTATTTTTTGAATTTCAAGTTTTGTGTTTGTCTGGGGGTTTTTAATTTGTTCCTTTTCTAGCAATTTTAGTTGTAAGCCCAATTCGTTGGCCCTCTCTTTCTCTATTTTATGCAAGTAGGCCTGTAGAGATATAAAACTTCCCCTTATTACTGCTTTGGCTGTATCCCACACATTTTGGTATGATGTCTCATTATTGTCATTTTCTTGGGTGAAGTTATTAATTATGTCTATGATTTGCTGTTTTACCCAATCATTCTTTAGTATAAGATTATTTAGTTTCCAATTATTTTTTGGTCTATTTTCCCCTGGCTTTTTATTAAATGTAATTTTGATTGCATTATGGTCTGAAAAGGATGCATTTACTATTTCTGCCTTACTGCTTTTGATTTTGAGGTTTTTATGCCCTAGAAGAAAGTATATTCCTTTATGTCTCCATTTAGCTTTCACCAAAGATCTATCACATCAAACTTTTCTAGTATTCTATTTACCTCTTTGACTTCTTTCTTATTTATTTTGTGGTTTGATTTATCTAATTCTGAGAGTGCAAGGTTGAGATCTCTTTTAAGAATTTAGATGCTGCACCACTTGGTGCATACATGTTTAATATTGATACTGCTTCACTATTGATGCTTCCCTTTAGCAGGATATAATGCCCTTCCTTATCTCTTTTAATTAGATCAATTTTTGTTTTTGCTTGATCTGAGATAAGGATGGCTACTCCTGCTTTTTTGGTTTTGCCTGAAGCACAATAGATTCTGCTCCACCCTTTTACTTTTAGTTTGAATGTCTCATCCTGTTTCAGGTGTGTTTCCTGTAAACAACATACAGTAGGATTCTGACTTTTAATCCAGTCTGCTAACTGCTTCCTCTTTATGAGGCAGTTTGCCCCATTCACATTTATGGTTAGAAGGACTAATTCTATATTGCTTGCCATCCTATTAACCCCTGCTTATGCTTTTCCCCTTTCCTTCCCTTTTACCCTCCTATCCAGTATTAAACTGGTAAACACCACTTGCTTTTCACAGCCCTCCCTTTTTAGGATCCCTCCCCCACCTTAAAGATCCTCCCCTTATTTTACCCCTTTTCCTCAAAATTACTGTATTCCCTTCCCCTTAGCTTACTCCTTCCCTTTCACTTTTCAATGAAGTGGAAGAAGTTTCACCATAAATTGAATTCTTCTATTACTTCTCTTATTTGAATTTTAAAATCCTTTATGAGTTCTTCCAAGAAGGTTCTTTGGGCTTGAGACCAATTCATATCCTCCTTTGAGGTTTCACATGAAGGCATTTTGTCCTCTTCTGTGTTGGTTTTTTTGATCTTCTCGGTCACCATAGTAGCTTTCTATGATTAAGGTTCTTTTCTGGTTCTTGCTCAACATCATGACTCTTAAAGTCAAGTTCTGATTCTGGAGCACAGGGTTTTGCTGTCTCAATATTTTTGTGCAGCTTTGAGTCTTGGCTTTGCGCATAGGACCTTCTTGTATTTGATGTCTTGCTCATAGCTCTGCCTGGTTTCCTGGGCTGGCATTTTATCTTTTTGTAGAATTGGAGCCTGCTACCGTGGTCTGTTAGTCACTGTTTTCTTAAGTGAAGATTAAAGGTATCAGTTATTGATCTTCAGTGTTAAGATCCTTCCATAGGCTTTTCTAGATACCACATGAGCTGGGATAGTTTCACCCCAGTGAGAATGGCTTTACTTAAAGTCTTTCCAACCTATCTTGAGCTGGAAAATTGTTTCATTCCATCTATTCACAGGCTCTGTAATCCCAGACTTCATTTAGGGGCTTGGTTTTATGTGATTTTTAGGGGAACTGGGAGCTAAAGCAGCTTCTGAGCTTTATTCTACCATTATGACTGTGCCCCAGGTAGTAAGGTGTTATTTTCTTCAGTATCTTTTTTACTACCTTTACCAAGGTATTGCCTCTTTTCTTCCCATTATTTTCTTCCATTGTTTTCATTTATTTTTCCAAATTTTTCTCTCATTGATTTAAAAAACATTATTTATTTTATTTTAAATTTATAGAATAAAACAAGCCTTTCCATAACACAGTCTGACAACATATAATGTTATAGAAATGCTTGTTTACAACAACAAAAAGATGATTGCACACAAAATTGCAGATCTATTATGTACAACTTCCTATTCCTTTTAAATATATAATAAAATGCATAAATTTATTTTTTTTTACTTTTTTGTCTTCCTTCCCATTCAGCCCTAGGGATGACTACTATTAGAAATGTATATGTATGTATATATGTGTGTTACATGTATATGCATATATTATGTAAAGTTATTCTATATATACTTCTATTTATCAGTTATTTCTTTGTATGTATATTATTTTTTCCTTCATATGTCCACTGTAGTTAATTTGAATATTTATAATAGTCAAAATCACTGGTTCATTCAAAGTTGTCCTTAAAAAACTATTCCTTTTTACCATATATAACTTTCTCTTGGGCTCTTCTCATTACAAGCATTGTTTCATGCAAGCCTACCTTTGTTTTTCTAAGATCATTGAGATTCTCATTTCTCATAGCACAGTAGTATTCCATCATAATAATATGCCACAACTTATTCAGTCATTCCACAATTGACAGGCCCCACAATTTCCAGTTCTTTGCCATCACAAAGAGAGCTGCTATAAATATTTCAAAACCTATAGGCTTTGTTGATTTTTAAAATCTTTTTTGAGATTTCCAGGAATGGCGGGGGAGGCTGAGACAAATTTTCATATTTATTTAAGGCTTTGGCTGTAACTTTTGAATTTGGGTTTTGCTTTTCCTTTTCCCCATAGTAATTTTATAATTTTTTTGTAAGATGATGAATTATGCTACAAAGTCATTTTTATGATTTTTTTCATTTCCCTGTTGCCTTGATATTGAAAAGGAGGGAGAGATTGGTCTTTGTGACTTCTGTTGTGCCATAATTAATAATGAGGAATTATTTTAAATTGTTTGGAGGAGAATTTAGGAGAGTTCAGATAAGTTTCTGTCTTTTCTCCACCATCTTGGCTCTTCCCTCATTAATTCTTGCCTTTCTTGTAAATAATAATAATAATAATAATAATAATATTGCCTTCCTTGTAAAAATGCATTCAATATATGCCAAATACACATTTTGTTCTCATATAATTGTTTGCATGTGTCTACTCCATAAAACCAAGTTCCTTGAGAGCAAGATGTATTTTCTTTTTGCCTTTCTTTGTATCCCTAGAATTTGAATGAAGTAGAAGTGGAACTTATGTAACTTTACAAATATTGGTGCACATATCCAAGTATATGTAGAAGGGAAGGAGAATTGGAGAATAGAATATCCTAAGATAAATAAATGTATTTGATCCAGCATCTTCAATAGTTGTCAATATACAGAAATTTCAGAGAAATATAGAAATCTGATCTTAATCCTACAGATAACTGTGTCACACTCACAATGTTTGACTAGACAGGAAAAAAAAAAAAACTTTAATTTTCCTATTTTGTGTTCTTCATTGTGCCATCTCTTGGACTTATTAATGTAATTAGGTTGTTAGTACTTTATCCCTAAAGCAACTAAAAGTTGCTAGCTTTTGCATAGCTCTTTCATACCACTTTAAATTACTTCAGGGAATAGAAAGTCTCTAAAAACACAGGGGCGGGGTTGTGGTAGGAAGAAGAGTGTTAAATTGGCATCTGTAGCTAATGGTTGATCCTTTGGAAATTTATAGGAAACATCAATTATAATATACACTTATAATAGATTTGAAAATGTATTGCTGCTCTCTACAAGTTGTTGTCATAGCAATAGTAAAAATGCTGGCATTCTGTTGATTCTGCCAATTTTTCACATATTTTTAAATTGTAAATTGACTCTTTGATCATATCATCTCATAGGAAAACTGAGAAAGAAAGGGGAAATTGTGAACTGATTTCAGCAGAAGTAATTTTACCTTCACATAAAACAGGAATATAGCATCAGAGAGCTTAGCTATGTAGTTGATGCTACCTAAACCCATCATACATTTCTGGAAATATGTTTAAAATAATTTATTTGTTCAGAATGCTGGAGAAATATCAGCTAAGTGGCCTGGCATAAAGAAAGAAGAAGGCTTGGATCTTTCTCTGAGAGGTAAATAAAAATGGTTGAAATTACCCCGGGAAAGATAATTTTCAGAGATGAGAATGAAAGTGGGAATTGGCAAGCAACTTGGGAAAGAAATGTTGAATGGAAACTAAATGTAGAATAGATGGAACCAAGAAGTTATCCTAACATGTCAGGTCAATTAGTTTTAAACAATGAAGTATAAATTGAACAGGAGACTTGAAGATATATTGTGTTGAAATGGAAAGGACATATTTCTGACAATTAAAATCTCCTATCCATCTTGCTTAGGAATGATTGCACTATCATTTCAATTTTCATTAAAATCTATCTAGCTTTTCTAGTTATGACACATTTCTGTATTTTTTCCTGGTAGGCAAGTGTCTCCTTTACAAAAATAATCCATTGCAGCTCTCACATTCTGTGTTATTTTTATTAACATTAAATAAGTATCCATTATGCTCTATGTTCTAAGCTTCCTTTTACCTTGCCATTCTAGCTTCTGTGTTCTAAAGTATTTTGCAAAACTTTTTTCCAAAATTCTTTTTCCTAAAATACCATTTCAACTCTAACATTCTATGTTCTAGTTTCTAACCTCCATTCACATTTTTAAATTTTTGTTCTATATCTTGTGTCCTCCAAGCCTTAATGAAAAACAACTTTGTATTGTGGATAGTTAGCCTTGAAGTAAGAAAACTTGAGTTCAAGTCACTATGTTGGCTGTGTGGCCTTAAAATCACCATTTTTGAGCAATCTGAGTAATTCTAAAAATATGAGTTCAAGAGAAGGTGAGGATCTTCATTGGTGGAGGGAATTCCCTTCCTAATCTATATCCTTAATAATCTATAGTTTGATAATTCTAGATCTACTATTACTGAATCTAAGACAGTAATAGCTAAACTAATTACCAAAGGATGAATTTTAGCAAGAAATTCATTCTGCCACCCTGATTTTTCTATTCCAAAGTATTTTCATTAGAGTAGATATTATCAAAAGTAAATAAATCAAAGCAACTGTGGAAAATAAGCATCTAGTTGGTGAATAAGTGTTCGTGGGCCTTAAAGATTTCTTATTGAGGTTGTCTTCCCCCACTTGATAGAGGCAATGACCTGTAGAAGAATTGTTACAACCAAGGGGGTAGTTGAAAAAATCTGTTCCTGAGAAGCATAGTATCTGAGACCTCTTTATTGGCCATGCAACAAGCTAAAATAGATGAAACCCTAGCAAAAAAAGGAGGGAAAAGTAAGGAGAATCTCAATGGATTAGTAAAAATATTTTAGAAGAAACTGTTAGTATAATAGTATAACACAAGACCAAGATCAAAAGAAACTTTCTTTCAGCATAGGGGAAGCAAACACTTGTTTGTAGCAGGAAAAGACCAAATGAAAAGGAAAAGATTAAAATAAAGGGAAATAATTGACATAGAAAAGGAATGGTAGGAAAGGTTAGGATCAAGAACATGGACATAACAATAAGCTTTGGAAAAAAGTAGAGAGGCTTCTTCCTCACAGATAAAAGCAAAGGTAAGAATATTGAGAAATTTTAAAATTATGAGGAGGGGAATTTAAATAATACAAAGTCTGCAAAGTCTCCTGACTCTGATCTTTTTAGGTCAAAGATAGAAAAGAATATATTTAAAAGAACTATACATAATTATTTTTAGTTAAAATTCTAGCTAGGATAGGTAGATGATGTGGTGCATAGTGCACCAGGCCTGGAGTCAAGATGAGAGCTCAAAACTGGCCTCAGATACCTATTAGCTGTGTGATCCTGAACAAGTCACTTAATCTCTATTTGCCTTTCCTCATTTGTAAAATGAGACACAATAGAGAAGGAAACAGTAAAACATTCTAGTATCTTTGCCAAGAAATTTCATGGAGTCATGAATATTCTTACATTATTAAATGACTGAACAACAGCAACATAATCATAGCTACTTTGTGGTGATTTAATAAGTTAATTCAATGTGTTACTTCCTAAGAAAGAGATAATGGACCAAATATTCAGAATGAGACATATATCTTTGGACATGACCAATTTGGAAATGCATTTTTATTTAAATGTGCAGATTTGTTATAAAATTGTCATTTTTTTAATAACTTGGGGAATGTGAGGGAAAGAAAACAAGTGCTTGTTAATTGAAGCAAATACTTAAAATGAAGTTAATTCATTGGAAACATAGGAGTTTGTGTTTCTAATTAGAAGTCCTTTATATTCATTTTCCAAGGACATTCTAGGTAGACTATGCAGCAAGTATACTAGTCATGGAACCAAAAAATCTTTGCATGCCCTTTACTAATCATATAACTTTAGGCAAATCAATTAGCTAATATTCTGAGTCTAAATTTAATTATATGTAAAACAAAAATAATAACTTTTTTCCTTCCATAGGGACAATAAAATGAAATAATGAAAAGTATTTAAAAATAATAGAGTGCTACATACAAGTGTGAGTTTAATTATCAATATTATTGCTATTTATTTTTACTTGATTTGGCCTCTCTCTAGGAAAATAAGTTTCCTACTGTTGAAAATGTTTGAGAAAGGAATACTTTTTCTTCTCTTGCCACAGAGAACATATTTTTAAAAATAATACTTTATGTTCTTTTCTTTTTTGATATCACTTTCATTTTCCATTGGCTCTCCCTTATGACATTTTATTATAACAAAAATGTAATCAAATAAAACAGATCAACGCAATGATCTTGTTTAAAAGGCAGAGATTTCTCCTTACTTTATTATGGAATATAATCTCTCTGTCAATGCTAGTCTTCTGAATTAATATGCTGACCAGAGTTCTGCTGCATTGCTATGTTGTTTTCTTATATATTTGTTATATAAATTGTTTTCTTGGTTATGCCTATATTCAATCATTTTGCTTTTTGTGTCTTGTTTAATTAGGGAAGAGCCTATTTTTATTACTGTAACTTTCTATTTCCAGAAATGAGGCTGTTATACGTCATCATCATTACAACCATCAACATTATCATTATCAATTAGCTCAAAGCTTAAAATGACCAGTATTCCACTTGTGAAGATGCTTTTCTTTGGTGAGAGAAAAATTGAACTACTACATTTTGTCATGCTCCTTTTTTATTCACATTCTAAGGAGCAGCTAGTGGCACAATTGAAAAGAATACTGAGTCTTTCTTCAAATATTATTTTGGTACTCTGGGCAAGTTATTTAAGCCTTGTTTGCATTAGTTTCCTCAGATGTAAAATGGATATAATAATAGCATCTATTTCCTATGGTTGTTATTAGGAGCAAATTAAATAATCTTTGTAAAGCTCATATAGCAGGACTTGTTACATTAACAAGTGCTGTATAAAAATTAGATGCTAGCTATTATATGAGTGATTAGCTTTCTTAGGTGATATTTTCTTACAACTTCATACATGTATTCTAAATGTTCAGTGGGTTTCTTTATTTCTTTGTAAACATTTGCAAAAGAGTTTGCTAAACCCCATTTCAAATCTGTGATAACAGTAGATAATTTCAACTTTGTTCTAACATAATATTAGAATCCAATTAACAGACTATCATAAGAAAACCACTACCTTCCACAGTATGATAATGATGCTAATTTTGAGGATGCTAAGTATCTTTAATGTATATCTAAGTTAAGTTTCTCAGAAACACCAGTCATAAGTTCAGAAAAATTCTATCTGCAAGTTCAGGCACTCTGAACAGCTGACTTTAAATAAAACTTGAAAATCAGACTCTTAATAAGTAATGTTGGGAGAAGAGTAGGAGATACTGAACCCCTCTCTGCCTCTAAGACTTAATCTGTGATATATATCCTCTCTCTCATAAGTATTAATCTCTCTATACAGTGTAGTTTATCTTCAGGCCCTTAAAAACTAAGTGTGAATTGGGAAGCAAGCTATTCCAACTAATTCTCAGAAAAATGGGGGGAGAAAGGTCTTTGAGTAGAACAAATAAGGCAAAAGAGTAGTTCTTTTTGTTGCAGAGAATAGAATGTTGGGCCAGAACTCAAGAAGACCTGAATTCAGACACTAAGCTTTGTGATTCTAGGCAAGTCATTTAAGTTCTTTTTGCCTTCCTTTCTTCAAATATAAAATCGGGATAATAATTGCATCTATTTCCCAAGGTTATTATAAGAATGAAATGAAATAATATTTATAAAGTTGTTAGCACAATGTCTAGCACATAAATAGGCACTTTAGTAAATTATTATTCTTTTCTTTTTACTGCTAGAGGATCAGCTTTTCTCAGGTTGTCCTTACCTCCTCTATCCTGGGAAACTTCCTCCTCTCTATCTACTAGAACTTTCCCTCAGAATAGTCTCCAGTAAAATAGCAGGGTGTACTTTAAAGGTCCCTCTTCCTTCTCATCTTCTTACCTTGAATCACAAGTCTAAGGTATCCCCATTCCCCAAGAAAAGCCACATGTCCATAACTTAACTAAGTGAAGAAAGACTGGGGTAAGCTTTAGGAGACCTTAGTCTGCATTTCGGGCCCTGCTTTGAAGCAGGTTCTGGCCCTCAGTTCTTAATCCATAAAATACAGGATTTGGACAAAATGGCTTCCCAGGTAATTTACAGTTCTAGTATACTTCAAATCCTCTCTCTGCCCATTTCCTCAAAATAATAATTATGAGGATTACTACTTAAACCTATCATCCAGTCATAAGATTTCTTGAATACCAATCATGAGGAAATAAGTTACCTTTTTGTTACATATATGTGTATATGTACACATATGTAGAGTGAGAATATATGTTTATGTATATGTAATATATAATATAATGTATGCACAATACATACAATACATATATGTTTACGTATAAATATACATACGCTTACATTTATATACACCTTTCCACCAGACCTGCAATTTCAATGGGGTAGGAAAATTCCCAATGAATAAATTTCCCTATCAATACAGTTAGGCAACAGCTCCTCAACTTAGAGAGTTAAGAGATGAGAGGGTGGAAGTTAGAAAGGGAACAGAATGCTATGTACAAAAGAGAGGATTTGCTTATGGCATTATTTTAATTTAGTTATTCTTGATTTAAAGTCCAGTCTGTTTTCCAAATTGATAGTGTCTTAACTAGTGTCTGTGCCTCTAGTCTTTTCCCTCTTAAATCCTTTACCAAGATTATTGCCAAAATGCTTTTCTTGCTGCACTGCCCTGACATAATTTCTTCTGTACTAAAAAATCTTCAGTGAATGCCCATTGCTTATGAAACAAAATTATATCTCTTGGACAAGTTTATGCCTATTATTGCTTTACAATTCTCTTTCATAGTTCTCAGTCCTTTCCAATTTTTTCATCATGCTCTTATTTCATTTATAAAAACTTATCTTAGCGAATTATGGGAAGAGTTTTGAGTATGTAAAAAATTCCAAGCTCTCCAGATCTCCCCCTCCAAAAAACAAAACAAAACAAACAAACAAACAAATAAATGAAAAAAAAAAAAAACAAACAAACAAAAAAAAAAAAACAAAATGGTGCCTCAGGACAAACATAGACCAAAAAAAAAAAAAAAAAAAAAAAAAAACAAAGGGCAAAAGAGGGGTCCTCCAGCTATGATACAAAAAGACCCAAAGATCTTAGTATGAGTGTTTTATCTCCAGGCTAGCTCCATAAAACAGACAGCAGGAAGCCCTGGAGCTTACTGGGTCAAGAGGTAACCTAAACCAAAATCATTAAAACTTTCACTTCTTGGGCAGCCCAGAAAATCAGGGTCTGAGTCCTGGAAGACTGAGAGAAAGGCCAGGCCCAACTATGCTACAACGACATGATCTGGGAAAAAAGGAACCATCATATCTGGTGAGTGCAAAAATTGTCTGGCAGGGATGCTGCTGGTTGTGAGCATTTGCAGGAGGGTGGAACTTTTGGTTTGGGGTTCTAGATCAGAGCAGAGAGCAAAAGTTAAGCCAGAAGCACTTCACCTCACCTCAGAATTTCAGGTGTTTATACTAATGGTTGTCATTTTAAAACAAAATGAGCAGACAAAAAAATTAATCCAACTATAGAAACTTACTATGGAAATAGAGAAGACTGAAGTTTGTCTTCAGAGGACAGTGAAGTAAAAAAAAAAAAAAAAAAAAAAGCCTCCTCTACCATAAAGAATAAAGATAAATGGTTACTTGCCCAGAAGGAATTTATAGAACTAAAAAAAAAAAGATTTCAAAAACCAAATGAGACAGAGTAAGGGAAAAACTAAGCAAAAAAGAAGAATTATCCAAGAAAAACAAGAATATTATGAGGGGGAAAAGTTAACCAACTAGCAAAACAGATGCAGAATATTAAAAATGAAAATAATTCATTGAAAAGTAGAATTGGGCAAGGGGAAGAAAGTGAAGCTACAAGAGATCAAGAAATAACAAAATAGAATATAATGAATGAAAAAAATTAGAACAGAATGTGAAACATAAGAAAAACAATAGATTTGGAGAATAGATCAAGAGAAGAAAACAGATTAATTGGACTGCTGGAAAACTGTGACCAAAAAAAAAAAAAGAACTCTGCTACAATCTATAATAATTAATCCAAGAAAATTGTTCTTGAGTAATAAAACATGAAAGGAAAGCTGAAATAGAAAAAAATCAATTGATCACCTCCTCAAAAAGATCTTTTATTTTAAAAAAATAGGAATATTATTGCCAAATTTGAAAACCACCTAATAAAAGAGACATTTTTGGGAAAAAAAAAAAAAACAAGAAAAAAATTCAAGTATGCTGAAGCTATAATTAAATTAGAATTGTACAGGATTTAGCATCCACAATAAAAAATGTTGATCCTGGAATCATATATATCAGCAATCAAAAGAACTAGGCTGGTGGCCAAAAATATTGTATTCACCAAATTATCCATAATATTGAATTTTTAAAATGGACATTCAGTGAACTTTCAGATTTTCAGGACTTTTAAACAAAACAAATTTAATAGAAAATTTAATATGTAAGAGCCAATATCAAAGATTAATTTCAAGGAACTTACCCTGGACAAATTGTTTGGGTTTTTTTTTCAGGAAAATGTATACCATATGTTAAGATTGATATCAGTAATAGGATAGTCCAAAGAAAAATTGATACTTAGCAGAGGTAAGCATGATCTAACTTTGAAAAGCAAAACTATCTAGGAAAAGGTAAAAATAGTAATTATGTTACATGAAAATGGTACAGAAGAAGAACTAAGACACAGGCATTAGAAGGGGAGAGGCAGAATGATGGTAGTTCTGAAAATCAACTAACATTGGGAATGGGGTAACAATACACACACACACACACACACACACACACACACACACATGTTCTTCTAATTTATTTATAATCTCATTTTTTGCCTAGGTCATGAACCCATTTTGACCTTATCTTGGTGTACGGTGTTAAGGGTGGGTCAGTGCCTAGTTTGGAAGCTCTATTTTGACTAAGTGCCTCCCAGTAGATTCCCCAGATGGACAATACACTGCCCTGTTCACCTATGCTGGGCCTGTGCTCAGCTGCCTTCTCCTCCACCTTCCTTCCTTCCCCTCCTGCCTGATTGAAAAAGATCTTTTTTGAAGTTCTTCCAAAATATTTTCTGCTGTAAATCTGTTGCACTCTAAATGTGTGGGTTCTGTCACTCCAAAATGAGTTCAGAAGCTTAATCTGATGTTGACCTGAAAGATTCCAGGAAGATCTTAGATAAAGACCTGTCTATTTTTCACCATCTTGGGTCCCCCTCCAGCAAGGATTTTAAACATTTTAATGAAAATAGTTTTCCAAATTGACATAATACCATTAAGAACTATTTTTAATCCTTTTCATTAATAAATATATTAAATGTATGTCCTAAGGACAGGTCATGGGAAGGTGTATGGGATTAAATTTTTTTAAAAAGTTTTAATGTATTTAATAACCTTCAACAAGAAACTTTGATCGCCTCTTATTTGCTTAGACCATACTGTTTACCTTCTAATGGTTCTTTCTTAATTTGAGGGTCTACAACTGCTATTGCAAGAAGTTAGCTATTGATCTTGCTAAAAAATTGAACAGATAACAACAGTCAGGGTTGACCTTTATGTTACATTTTTTGGACCCCTTTAAGCTCTTAAAAATAATGAGGAAACCAAAGAGTTTTTGTTTATGTGGATTGCATCTCAATATTTGCCATATTAGAAATTAAAACTGATAAATTTATTATACATATATAATGACTAGTATCAGGTTTTTATTTAAGTTCAAATGATCCAATTTGTTCATATTTGAACTTCTGTCCAGAAATGGAAAGAAAATAAAATTATTAACCAACATAAAAAGTAATTTATACAATAAAATATAAATCACTATTACTGTTCAATTGAATTGCTATGACCAGTGTCCTTCCATCACTCCCATAGGTGACACAGATGAAATAAGATGGACAAAGGGAATTACACAGCTGTGACCGAGTTCCTCTTGATTGGACTTTCTCAGTATCCTCATCTCCAGATGCTTCTTTATGTGATCTGCCTAGTGATGTACTTGGTGATCCTTTTGGGAAATAGCATTCTTATTATCATTAGCATCCTAGATCCCAACCTTCATACTCCTATGTACTTTTTCCTTGGGAACCTCTCGTTCCTGGATATCTGCTACACATCTGCCTCTGTTCCCCAAATTCTAGTTAATTTCATGTCTGAGAAAAAATCCATTTCCTTCACTAGGTGTGCACTTCAGATGTTTATGTCCCTTGGATTGGGGTCCACAGAGTGTCTTCTGTTGGCAGTGATGGCCTATGACAGATATGTCGCCATCTGCAATCCCCTAAGATACACAATTATTATGAATAAGAAACTCTGTGTGCAAATGGCTGCTTGGACTTGGATTATAGGATGTCTGAATTCCATGGCACAAACTATACTGGCTATGATAATGCCATTCTGTGGGAACATCATTGAACACATTAGTTGTGAGATCCTGGCCCTTCTTAAGCTTATTTGTATAGACATTTCTCTCAATGTGTTTATCATGACAATTGCAAGTATTGTTTTCTTAATCACTCCTCTGTTGCTCATTTTCTTCTCATATGTTTTTATCCTCTCCACAATTCTAAGGATCAACTCTAGAGAAGGGAGGAAAAAAGCCTTTTCCACCTGCTCAGCCCATCTGACAGTGGTGATCTTGTTCTATGGGTCAGCTCTATTCATGTACATGAAGCCCAAGTCCAAGGAATCAAAAACTTCTGATGAGATAATGGCCCTGTCCTATGGAGTGGTTACCCCAATGCTTAATCCCATCATCTATAGTTTAAGGAATAAAGATGTAAAAGGGGCTATGGCGAAAATTCTATTGAGAAATCTATTCTTCAGAAAGATATGAAAAGTCTGAGGCTTTCAGTTTGTTCTTATGAAGGAGGGGACTTACTTCTAGGTATTCAATCATAGCTCAGCTCTTCATGTGTAAATATGACAAAAAGCACTCTTTTGCATATGGATAACAAATATCTGAAGTACAGTTTCTCTCACCTCATTCTATTTCTCTACTGCCTTGGCAACTTTGCTACTCTGAAGCCTGAGGTTTATGGTGTCTTTCATTAAAATATGTTACATACATTCAAGTTAATGATATGAACTGATGAAAAATTAAATTTCAGAATGTCAAATTCAAAAGAATTATTAGAAACTGTTGCTAAACTACTAAAGCTTATCTATAGTCCAGTAAAAAGCTATAAAATCAATTGATTAAGGAAATAAAATAAAACAATTCTGAGATCTTACACCTATCAGATTAGCTAATATGAGAGAAAAGGAAAATGACAAATGTTGGAGGGGATATGAGAAACTGGAACACGAATGCAGTGTTGGTAGATTGCAACTTGATCCAGCCCTTCTGGAGAACAATTTCATAATACACCCAAAGGACTGTAAAATTTTGATACAATAATACCACTACTAAAGCTTTATTCTAATGATATTTTTAAATGGAAAAGGACCTATAGGTACAAAAATATGTATAGCAGTTCTTTTAGTGGTGGCAAAGAATTGGAAATTGAGAGGATTCCCATCAATTAAGGAATGGCTGTACAAGTTGTGGTATATGAATGTAATGTAATACTATAGCTCTAAAAGAAATGATGAGCAGGTGGATTTCAAAAAGAAAAAAAAACTTGGAAAGAATTAAAGTCTCTGACTTATAGTTTGCAGTTTCCATTTTAATTTATTTTTGAGATTTGGAACATTTATCCTTTCCTATTTCTATTACCCCTTTTGAACTGTACACAATCCTCAAATATTCATGGCACAGACTCAGCAATTACAACATTATTTTTCAGTACCATGTGATTTGAATTCATCACATCATATTTTAACATCCTCTTTTTTATTATACTTTTCTGAACAACAAAGAAAAATGATAAATGAGAAGATAGGTACACAGATAATTAGAGTGCAAATAAGGATATGATAAATATAAAGAACATTATAGAAAGCTAATATATCAAAAGTAAGATATTATTCTCAGGAAAGGTTATATGTAGGATCTGTCATGTGACAAGGGCCTAGAGAAAGAGAAAAATAAAAACAAACAAACAAAACAATTTCACACTATGAATCACATAACAAAAACAGTAACAAAAATGTATTCATTTGTGTCACTTTTAATTCATGTAACATAAATGAGTCAAATTATTTTTTAAAAGATAATTGAATGATACAAATGAGAAACCTAAGAAGTTATCAACACAACTTCTATTCAAATTATGAATCTTCTCTGTAAAAGCCCCATTAAATATGTATCAAATTTCTGATTAAATATCTCCAGTCATATGAGAAGCATTATCTAATGAAACAACAAATTCCATTTTTGGAAATTTCTAATTATGAGAAACTTTTCATTTGTTGAACTGAAATCTTCTAATATTATTATTTTTCTTCTCCATAGTATTTACATATTCCTCCATTCTTAAAGAAAGAGTATTTAAATCCCAATTTTAAATAATTCTGAAGCATTATAAATGGACCACAAATTGTGAGATTTCAGATATCCAGACCTAAAGAGGAAATGGATTATCATACTATATGCCGAAGAATTTAGTTTCACATGATTGATATCCTTTTTAAAAATTTTATTTATTAATTTTATAATTATAATTTTTTGACAGTACACATGCATGGGGTAATCTTTTTTTTTTTTTTTTTAACAACATTATCCCTTGTATTCACTTTTCCAAATTTCCCTTCCCTCCCTCTATTCCCTCCCCTAGATGACAGGCAATCCCATATATAATAAATGTATTATAGTATATCCTAGATACAATATATGTGTGTAAAACCAAATTTCTTGTTGCATGGTAAGAATTGGATTCCGAATGTGTAAATAACCTGGGTAGAAAGACAATAGTGCAAACATTTTACACTCCTTTCCCAGTATTCCTTCTCTGGGTGTAGCTGTTTCTGTCCATCATTGATCAACTGGAACTGAACGGATCTTCTCTATGTTGAAGATATCCACTTCAATTAGAATATATCTTCATACAATATCGTTGTTGAAGTGTATAGTGATCTCCTGGTTCTGTTCATTTCACTCAGCATTAGTCAGTAAGTCTCTCCAAGCCTCTCTGTATTCATCATTTCTTACAGAGCAATAATATTCCATAACCTTCATATACCATATTTTTTCCAACCATTCTCCAAATTGATGGACATCCATTCATTTTCCAGTTTCTAGCCACTACAAAAAGAGCTGCCACAAACATTTTGGCACATACAGGTCCATTTCCTTTTATTTAGTATTTCTTTGAGATATAAGCCCAGTAGTAGCACTGCTGGATCAAAGGGCATGCACAATTTGATAACTTTTTGGGCATAGTACATGATTATATCCTAAAAAGAGAAGTGACCTTAATCTTTATTAAGACTATATATTATAATCGTAATTACATAATTTAGAAAGTAGGAGCTGAAAGAACATTCGAAAATCTAGGAATCTAGGTGGAGGTAGTTCCAGGGATGGAGCCAAGATAGCAGAGTAAAGACAGGAAATTGCTCAAGCTCTACAAGTTTCTCTCAAAAAATCACATGAAAACCTGCTTCTGAACAGAATTTAATGGAATAAAAAAACTCTCCAACTCAAGATAAACTGAAAGTACTTCAAGAAAAATCAGTCTCACTGGAGTGAAAGAGGTGTTTAGCCCAGCTCAGACTTTAATCATAGCAGAAGAACAAATGCAACCCTTGGTTCTGCCACAATAGCAGAGCAGACTAGTGGGACAACTTCAAATCCCAGCTCAGAAGAGAAATTGACATCCAGGAAACCAGGCTGTCTCCCAGAAAAAATAGGTAGGCTATCCTCTGCTGTGAGAAAATCAACAAATACAAGGGGCCCCTGTGGTCAAAGTCAAGGCTCATTGCTTCACAGAAAGCTTGGAAGTGTGCCCTCTGCACTTCAGGAGCAGAACTCATCCAGAAAAGGGCAAAAAAAGTAAATAAAAAAGAGAAGGAAAGAAGATGAGCAAGAAACAGAAAAGAACCTTAAACATAGAAAGCATAGAAAGCCATGGTGACAGGGACGACCAAAAGATGAACTCAAATGTGTATAAATTGTCCCCAGAGGAAAACTCAAAGCATAATATAAATTGGTTTTAAGCCCAAAGAGGCTTATTTGAAGTGCTCATAAAGGATGTTAAAAGGCAAATAAGAGGGATAGATGAAAAATGAGAAGAGAAACAAGAGGTATGCAAGAGAGAGCCAATAGTTTGGAAAAGGAAGGAAAAAATTCACTGAAGAAAATCATTCCTTAAAAGTACAATTAGCCAAATGCAAAAAAAAAAAAAAAAAAAAAAAAAAACTGAAGAAAACAACACTTGAAAAGTAGAAGTAATCAAATGGAAAAAACATACAGAAGCTAACCAAAAAAATCGCACATTAAAAATGGCCCCAGAGAAGTAGAAGTCAATGATTTTATGAAAGATAAAAAATCAGTCAAGCAAACTAAAAAGAATGAAATGAGGCAGAAAATGTAAATATGTCCTTGTAAAAACAGATGACCTGGAAAATAGATCTAGAAGACAAGTTAAATTTTATTGGTCTACCTGAAGGCAATGACCAAAAAAAGAGCTTGAATAGCATTCTTCAAAAGATCATCAAGGAAAACTGCCCTGATATACTAGAACCAAACAGAGAAATAGTTATGGAAAATATACATCAATTATTTCCAGAATGAGATACTACAAGGAAAACCCAAAGGAACATTGGTGCAAAACTCCGGAACGATAATCTCAAGGAAAAAAATACTGCAAGCTTCATGACAAAAACAATTCAAATATCAAGGAACAATAGTCAGGATTACCCAGGATCTAACATCTTCTATAATAAAGAATCAGAGAAGCTAAAATATCAGATTTTGGAAAACAGAGAAACAAGGGAAAACAAGAATTAACCACCAAGTGAGACCGAGCAACATCTTTCAGAGGAGAAGATGAATCTTCAATAAAATAAGACATTTTCAGTCATTTCTATTAAAATAAAATAGAGCTAAACAGAAAATTCATCATCAAACACAGGACTCAAGAGAATCATAGAAAGCAAACGGGGAAAACTATTGACATTATTTAAAGGTTAAACTGTTTATATCCCTAAATAAGAAAATAATATTTGTTTTGAGAACTTTATCTGTTATTGGGGCAATTAGAGGAGACATAGATGGACAGAGGGTGTTGCTATGAATGGACCCAGAGGTGATGATATCAAAGAAAAAGAAATTAAGCTGTGGGAAAATGTCTATATTGAGAAAAGAGGAAAGTGGAGGTATAATGGAACATGAAGAGGCACAAAAGACTCATCACAAAAGAGGGAAAGAAGGAAGAGGTATGTGCATTATCTGAAGCTTAATCTCATCAATTTTGGATCAAAGACCCCCAAAATTACAAAACAAATTAGGTACTGCCCTATCTGCCTAAGGGGAGTTAAAAATAATCCTTGGAAAATAGTCCTTCAAGCTCCTATTGAGAGAGGCTGATGGGAGATAGAGCAAAAATGGAAGAATAAAGAGAGAAGCTGCTGGAGTTCTCCCAGTTTCCTAATTAACACATGAAACCAAGACTCTGAACAGAGTCTGGTGGAATGAAACCCCTCTCCATCTCAAGACAGACTGAAAAAAAACTTCAAAAAATGTCAGTCTCACTAGGGTGAAAAAGGTGTTCAGTCCAGGTCAGATAAACTCTGGGAAAGAGGGTGAGAGGGTATTAATCTCAGCAAATCAGCAATTAGGAACTCAATCTGGATCAGTAGAGGAGCAAATCAGGGGCAACTTCAATTCCCAATTAAGAAGGCTAATCCTGGGAAACCAGCCTGTTTCCTGAAAAGAGCAGGCAAAGCTACCCCCTGTAAATACAAGGGGCTTTCTTGCGCACAAAGTCAATGTTCAGAACTACACAGGAAGCTTGAGTCAGTGCCCCCTTTAGGGAAAGATAGAGGTCAATCATAAAAGTTAAAAAGAAAAGGAAAGAAAATGAGCAAGAAACAGAAAAGAACCTTGACTTTAAAAAACTACTTTGGTGAAAGGGCAGACCAAAACAAACTCATATGAGGACAAAATGTCCATAGAAGAAATCTCAAAGAGTGAGATAAATTGGTCTCGGATCCAAAGAGACTTCTTGGAAGTGCTCATAAATGACTTTAAAAGGCAAATAAGAGAGGTAAAAGAAAAAAAAAATGAGAAAGGACATAAGAGGTATGCATGAGAGAGTCAATAGTTTGGAAAAGGAAGGAAAAAATTGTCTGAAGAGAACAACTCTTTTTGTGCTTCTTATTTTTTTTTATTTTATATATTTTTGTTATCTTTGTTATTAAACCTGAAGAAATTTGTGACCAAAGAAGAACTAGATATCATTATTGATCACAAAATAGAAAATTTTGATTATATCAAGTTGAAAAGCTTTTGTACAAATAAAACTAATGCAGACAAGATTAGAAGGGAAACAATAAACTGGGAAAATATTTTTACTGTCAAAGGTTCTGATAAAGGCTTCATTTCCAAAATATATAGAGAATTGACTCTAATTTATAAGAATTCAAGCCATTCTCCAATTGATAAATGGTCAAAGGATATGAACAGACAATTTTCATATGAAGAAACTGAAACTATTTCTAGCCATATAAAAAGATGCTCCAAGTCATTATAATCAGAGAGATGCAAATTAAGACAACTCTGAGATACCACCTCATACCTCTCACATTGGCTACGATGACAGGAAAAGATAATGCTTAATATTGGAGTGAGAAAACTGGGACACTGATACATTGTTGGTGGAATTGTGAATATATCCAGGCATTCTGGAAAGTGATTTGGAACTATGCTCAAAAAGTTATCAAACTGTGCATACCCTTTGATCCAGCAGTATTACTCCCTGGCTTATATCACAAAGAGATCTTAAAAAAGGGAAAGGGACCCATATGTGCAAAAATGTTTGTGGCAGCCCTCTTTGTAGTGTCTAGAAACTGGAAACTGAATGGATATGCCAATCAATTGAAGAATGGCTGGATAAATTGTGGTATGTGAATGTTATGGAATAACATTATTCTGTAAGAAATGACCAGCAGAATGAATAGAGAGAGGCCTGGAGAGACTTACATGAACTGATGCTGAGTGAAATGAGCAGGACCAAGAGATCATATATACTTCAACAACAATACTATATGATGATTAATTCTGATGGATGTGGCTATCTTCAACAATGAGATGAACCAAATCAGTTCCATTTGTTCAATAATGAATAGAACCAGCTATACCTAGTGAAATAATTCTGGAAAATGAAATAATTCTGGAAAATTTCTAATCCCTCTGTTTTTGTCCACTTGCATTTTTTATTTCCTTCACATGTTAATTGTACATCATTTCAAAGTATGATTCTTCTTGTGCAAGAAAATAACTGTATGGATATGCATACATATATTGTATTTAACATATACTTTAGCATATTTAACATATATTGGTCTACCTGCTATCTGGGGGAAGGGGTGGAGGAAAGGAGGGGAAAAATTGGAAAAAAGGTTTTGCAAGGATCAATGCTGAAAAATTAGCCATGCATATATCTTGTAAATAAAAAGCTATAGTAAAAATGTTTTCATGCATCTGTATAAAACAAAAGCTAAATTAGAGTAATTCTTTATGGCTGCCTTAGAGAACCAAAGCACCAAAGGTTATTTATCATCCAAGTTTGTCATCAGCATAGCTCCTGCAAAAGCATGTATAAACTACATTTCATTTTTTAAAAGCCAAAAATGTGAAGACATTTCCTCATTGATTAATCTCAGTCTTTTACATGTCATAAGGATAACAAAACTTGTATCAGTGACTACAATTGTTACTGTTGTTTTTTTTTTCCCTAGGAGGAGATAAAGGGGAAATAAATCATCCATCTTAAATGAAATTATAGGTAATTAATCATTCTCATCTCTACTTAGTTATTGAAATTTGTTGATTTATTTTAAAAGTAAACAGATTTGGTGCATAGATTCCTTTTGCTTTGAAGTCAAAGAATTTGTCTTTGAATTAAGGCTCAGAAACTTTTTTAGCTGCATTATCTTGGGAAGGCCACTTTTGCTCTCTGGGACTAAGTTTATGATGTAAGTGAATTGGGGCTAGATGGTCTCTTAGATTCTTTGTAGCCATAAGTCCAATATTCCTTATATGGAACTGAAGTCTACCTTCCTTTAACATCTACTTATCCATTCTAGTTTCCAGAGCTGAGTAAAATAAATGCACTCTCTCTCTTTTATGGCATCTTTTTTATATATTTGAAAGGTTAAAAGGCAGTGACTCAGACATATGGAAGAGCAAACCAGACATCCTTGAAGAATGCTTGGTGTTGTAAAGGTATAATACCAGACTCCTTTAGTATCCACTCTCACATTTCTCAGGGATTGCAGATTTCTTTAAGTCATGAAGTATTTATAAAGAGACCTGGATTTCTAAACTCAATCCTTTATAGGGCAGATGAATTGTGGACTAAGATCAGAGACAGAGAATCTTGATTTAAGCAGTTACAGAACAAAAGCAATTAATTATAAAAAGGATTTTAAAAATAATGCAAAATCAACTTTAAACTTTTCAGCACTTACTTTGTTTTAGGCACAGTAAACTTAGATAATGGTAATACTAAAAAAATACTAAAAAAAGGGGGGGCCAAAAAGTGGTACCTGATCTCAAGGGAGCAGTTTTAATGGGGGAGACAACATGAAAATTATGATCTTAAAAAATGGTTTATACAAAATAAATTGGAGATAATAGGGAAAGAACAAACATTACGTGTTATTGAGAAATCTTTCTTATATAAGATGTGTATGTTATTGGCTGAAATTGAAAAAAGTCTTTAAAAGATAGGAGCAGAGATGAGAAGAGAGGTAATTCCAGACATGAGGGACAACCAGGTGAGAAAGATTTAAAGTCAGGAGATGGAGTATCTACTTCAAAGAATACCAGAAAGGATAGTGTTACTAGATAAAATATTTTTAATAAAGCTTTTTATTTTCACAACATATGCATGAAAATCTGACAACACTGACCCTTGCAAAGCCTTGTGTTTCAGATTTTCTCCTCCTTCCTTCAACCCCGTCCCTGGGCGACAAACAATGCCATATATGTTAAATGTGTTAAAATATATGTTAAATCCAGTATGTATAAACATTTATACAATTCTCTTTCTGCGCAAGAGAAATCAGATCCAAAAAAGAAAGTAAATGAATAAGAAAACAAAATACAACAAACAGTAACAAAAAGAGTGATAATGTTTTTCTGTGATCCTTAATCAGTTGCTACAATCCTCTCTCTGGGTGTAGATGGCTCTCTTGATGACAAGATCATTGGAACTGGCATCAATTATCTCATTATTGGAAATAGCCACTTCATTGATGTTGTCATTTGCAATGATCTCCTGGTTCTTCTCACTTCATTTAGCTTCAGTTCATGTAAGTCTTCCCAGTCCTCTCTAAAATCACCCCCCTGGTTGTTTCTTATAAAACAATAATATTCCATAGCATTCATATGACATAAATGATTTAGCTATTATCCAATGTAAGGGCCCTTTAAATGGGCGGACACAGTGCATCGGGATTGAGGCCCAGAAGTAATTTCTGTGGATATTAGGACTGCCCTTGGGCGGGATCCTGGCCATATTGGCTGTGTGTGTGACCTCACAGGCCCTATATAAGCCCACTGCAGGCAGCAACCGCCCTCTTTAACCTCTGCTGTTCACCCTGACTCCTAGCCTGGGTGGCCAAGCCAAGATGGGTAGCCGAAAGAGGTAAGGATTTTGGTAGTGAACACATGGGTCTTCTGACCAGGTGTTCACTCGGGAACCAACAAGTCAGGGCATCAGCTAGGGCATTATGTGAGTAGGTATAATAAAGGCTTTTAAGATTACACGTGATTGTTCTTGAGTGCGCTACCGGTTACTAAGCTATAGATTCAAGAGATTGTGGCTAGAGACCTTAGAAGGCCTCAGAGGAGGCGAGCCGGGTAGAGCTCACACTGCAAAGGACAGTGGTCAAAGGTACTCTGGTGGGTCTAGGACAGACTAGTAATTGTAACTGCCAGGAGAGCACGTTACAAATGGCGCTCAACGTGGACACATAAGGAATTATCAGGTTTTGAAAATATTTAATATTCAGAATTAAGATTCTGAAAGATCCGGTAGAAACGCCACTTAAGAGGGAAGACAGAGAAGCAATATGGACCCAGGTAAATCTGGGATCAGACTCAAGGACACAGCTGAACATAATGCTTATTATATCAAGAGGTTAAAGAGCCAGATGGAAGATCTTTTAACAAAGATCACCACTGAAGAACAGCAGGAAGCTTGTAATCAAGCTCCACAAAGGCTATCCCCACACCCATGGAGAGGGAGCAACCTAGAGCTAATGCGTATGTATGACAGTATAGAGTATAAAATGCCACAGCAAGAGTTGCTGGAATTGCAGGTTAAACTACAGATTGAGCTAGAGAAAGAAGAAAAAGCTAGGTTACTACAGATAGAACAGGAAGAGTTCAAACCAGTGGCTGAAACTAAGGAAGGAAATAAACGAACCACATGGACTAAAGTTGTAGAAATTCTTCTTAGCGTTTTGTTGGTTTACCTCCTGCATTGTTGTTTTAAGGAATTTATCCATTACTCTTCCATTGAGAAGAAGTTTAGTTCTTTTTATGTGCAAAGCTCAGGTTTGATTTTAAATCAGCCTTTGGGGGATTTTCCAATTCTTCCCTCTGCCTCACCTTCTTGGGCCAAGGGAGAAGGGGGAGGAGGAAAAGGAAGGGCGATAATATCATCAGCACTGCCCATTAATCCATTTAAAACTCCAGTGTCTTCATTTCAAAGGACTGGAGTAGGCTTTATGCCCCAAGGCAAAAAGGAATTGTGGGGTATTGAGTATAATCAGAAAAGTTTTGAAAATACAATTCAGTTAATTTCTAAGAAACCTTACAGGGACAAGACCTTGCAGTTAGAGAGAGTGGAGTTTTATACTTGTAAAACTGCTAGGATCGTCTTTGGAGAGTTGAAACTCCTCTTTTCTTACCTCGTGGATTTTCCACTTCCACAGGTGAGCTTGATTTCCCAACCCCCTACGGGTACTTATAAAACAGTGTTTATGTCTAGAATGGGTTGGAAAATTGCTGTTTTAATCACTAGAATAAATAGACAGTGTGTGATCTTTGACCCAGGAGGAAAATATCAGATTTATTGATTCACACTCCTGGAGTACAATTCGGTATCAGAAACTCAAACTTTGAATTTTAGGCAAAAGAATTCAGGGATATAGCCGAGTGTTCTTTTTTCATAAAGTCATTACTGCACAGACTATCCCCAAGATCTTCTCTTCTAAACAAGAGAAGGGAATTTTGGGATATGTGATTGCTTACAATTTTTAAATTTTGATTTTACATTTTAAAACATTTTTGATTTTACATCTTCAAAGTATTTTGATTTTACATTTTAAAGTTATTTTGGTTTTATATTTTTAATCTATTTTGGTTTTACATTTTTAAATTCTTTGCCTTTTACCTTAGCAATGCACTTCGGGCATACACAGAAAGTGCAGCTAAGTGACAGACTGACTAACTTTTGTCTGACTTTTGATCTTTTTGACAACAACTTTGTTTCCACTGTGATGTGGAAAGGCCTGGATGGCATTTGGAAAGGCCCAAGTTGGGCCCCGGGGACATTCCTTCCTAGGTGCAGATCCAGCAGCAGAGTTCATCCCCACCAGAGACATTTGTAACCTGGGGATCCAAGAGAAGGACCAGACAACAGTCCAGAGAGACCAGCCAGATGTCCGCAGCCCTTCAGACGCTGATGGCAGCGATGCCCCTCCTGACCGGGACCAGAGACACCAGACACAGTTCCAGTGTTGCAGCTGAAATGGACTATTTCGGGTGATACGCAATATAAAGACTGTAAATGGACAATGGGCCTGCTTGCTTCTCCCGTGGCCACTTGCCATATGGTGGCCTGGGAAGAGGCTTTGCCCTATGCTTTCTATTAAAGGACTATGCTTTTAAATTAGTGGGTGAAAAACCAACACACCCACCTGCCATTGTTATTGAGACAATGTTACTGGACATGACTTTGCTTATGTGCACCTGTGAATCTAGAATTGTTCTAGAATTGTGAAAAGTGCAATAGAGAATTGTGATAAACTAGAATTGTTCTAGGATTGTGAAAAGTGCAATAGAGAATTGTGATAAGCTAGAATTGTTCTAGAATTGTGAAAAGTGCAATTGAGAATTGTGATAAACTAGAATTGTTCTAGGATTGTGACAAGTGCAATAGAGAATTGTGATAAGCTAGAATTGTTCTAGAATTGTGAAAAGTGCAATTGAGAATTGTGATAAACTAGAATTGTTCTAGAATTGTGAAAAGTGCAATTGAGAATTGTGATAAACTAGAATTGTTCTAGGATTGTGACAAGTGCAATTGAGAATTGTGATAAGCTAGAATTGTTCTAGGAGTGTGAAAAGTGCAACAGAAAATTGTAAGAAACTAGAATTGGTCTAGAACTGTGATAAATGTAACTAGAATTGTGACAACCTACCTACTGATATTTGTTGACTAGAATTGTGATGTTTTACCTTGTTGACTTCCCACCTCAGTGTTGACATCCTACCTCATTGGCATCCAACCTCTTTGGCTTATCTCGAGTATGACTTTGATGAATGGGTTGAACATTTGGGCCACTGTTGAGCCTGGTTCTCATTGTCATACTTCTGTTTACTGATCTGCTGCTTTGTACCTCCTTGGGCATAACACTCTGTCATCTCATGGACCAAGTGAACTATAGCTGGTGCTAAAAGTTTAGCTTGGTGAGATGTGCGGTTCCCGCAAAACAAGAGAAAGGGAATTGTAAGGGCCCTTTAAATGGGCGGACACAGTGCATCGGGATTGAGGCCCAGAAGTAATTTCTGTGGATATTAGGACTGCCCTTGGGCGGGATCCTGGCCATATTGAGATAGCTTCGTAATGGGTGACTCTCTCGCTGATTGGCTGTGTGTGTGACCTCACAGGCCCTATATAAGCCCACTGCAGGCAGCAACCGCCCTCTTTAACCTCTGCTGTTCACCCTGACTCCTAGCCTGGGTGGCCAAGCCAAGATGGGTAGCCGAAAGAGGTAAGGATTTTGGTAGTGAACACATGGGTCTTCTGACCAGGTGTTCACTCGGGAACCAACAAGTCAGGGCATCAGCTAGGGCATTATGTGAGTAGGTATAATAAAGGCTTTTAAGATTACACGTGATTGTTCTTGAGTGCGCTACCGGTTACTAAGCTATAGATTCAAGAGATTGTGGCTAGAGACCTTAGAAGGCCTCAGAGGAGGCGAGCCGGGTAGAGCTCACACTGCAAAGGACAGTGGTCAAAGGTACTCTGGTGGGTCTAGGACAGACTAGTAATTGTAACTGCCAGGAGAGCACGTTACAGTCCAACTCATGGGCATCCACTCAGTTTCCAGTTTCTTGCCACTACAAAAAGGACTGCCACAAATATTTTTGCACATGTGGGTCCCTTTACTTCCTTTAAGATCTCTTTGGGATATAGTACCAATAGAAATACTGCTAAGTCAAAGGATATGCACAATTTGAACATAGTTCCAAATTATTCTCTAGAATGGCTGGAACCATTCACAACTCCACCAACAATATATTAGTGTCCCAGTTTTTCACAAACCCTCCAACATTTGTCCTTTTCTTTTTCCTGTAATTTTAGCCAATCTGAGAGGTGATATCTCAGAGTACTCTTAATTTGCATTTCTCTGATCAATAATGATTTAGAGCACCTTCTTATATGATTAGAAATTTCTTCATCTGAAAATTATCTGTTCATATCCTTTGACTACTTATCAATTTAAAAATGGCTTGGATTCTTATAAATTTGAGTCAATTCTGTATATATTTTAGAAATGAGGTCTTAACTAGAGATCATTATTGATCACAAAATAGAAAATTACATCAAATTAAAAAGCTTTTGTACAAACAAAACTAATGCAAACAAGATTAGAAGGGAAATAACAAATTGGGAAAATATTTTTACAGTTTAAGGTTCTGATAAAGGCCTCATCTCCAAAACATACAGAGAATTGACTTTAATTTATAAGAAATCAAGCCATTCTCCAATTGATAAATGGTCAAAGGATATGAACAGACAATTTTCAGATGATGAAGTTAAAACTATTTCTACTCATATGAAAGAGTGTTCCAAATCACTATTGATCAGAGAAATGCAAATTAAGACAACTCTGAGATACCACTACACACCTGTCAGATTGACTAAGATGACAGGAACAAATAATGATGAATGTTGGAGGGGATGAGGGAAAACTGGGACACTGATACATTGTTGGTGGAATTGTGAATACATCCAGGCATTCTGGAGAGTGATTTGGAAGTATGCTCAAAAAGTTATCAAACTGTGCATACCCTTTGATCCAGCAGTGCTACTACTAGCCTTATATCCCAAGGAATACTAAAGAAGGGAAAGGGACCTCTATGTGCCAAAATATTTGTGGCAGCCCTTTTTATAGTGGCTAGAAACTGGAAAATGAATTGATGCCCATCAATTGGAGAATGGTTGGGTAAATTATGGTATATGAATGTTATGGAATATTATTGTTCTATAAGAAATGACCAACAGGAGGAATACAGAGAGGCTTGGAGAGACTTACATCAACTGATGCTGAGTGAAATGAGCAGAACCAGGAGATCATTATACACTTCAACAAGGATACTGTATGAATATATATTCTGATTGAAGTGAATATCTTCAACATAGAGAAGAGCTAATCCAATTCCAATTGATCAACGATGGACAGAATCAGCTAAACCCAGAAAAGGAACACTGGGAAATAAATGTAAACTGTTAGCATTTTGTTTTTCTCCCCAGGTTATTTTTAGCTTCCGAATCCAATTCTTCCTTTGCAACAACAACAACAACAAAATTCGGTTCTGCACATATATATTGTACCTAGGATATACTATAACATATTTAATATGTATGGGAATGACTGCCATCTAGGAGAGGAGGTGGAGGGAAGGAGGGGAAAAATTCGAAACAGAAGAAAATACAAGGGATAATGTTGTACAAAATGACCTATGCATGTGTACTTTCAAAAAATGTCATAATTATAAAATTAATTTTAAAAAAAGAAATGAGGCTTTTATCAGTACCTACTGGATAAAATAGTAACTAGATGGTAATAATGTGATGAAAGTTTTAAAGCATTTATAACCATTGCTATTTCCATATTCTCTACCACTAGCTCTCAGCCACCTTTAGTCTTTAAGGATCATGATATACACTTTTATCATTCAATCCAGATTCTAGTGGCCATTATCTGGTGATCTCTAGGTCATTTTTTGTGTTTACTGAGTTCAGTTCCTGGCTCATAGTCTTTGTTTCCACCACAGCTGCTAACTTCACATGAAAAGACCTTCACACACACACACACACACACACACACACACACACACACACACACACATCACACACTCATCTTTTCTTAACAGTCTCTCAGTCTATTCAATTCTCATGATCTACTCTTCCACTCTCTCTCAACTATACATATAGTCATTGCTACAATCCTCTCTCTGGGTGTAGATGGCTCTCTTGATGACAAGATCCTTGGAACTGGCATCAATTATCTCATTGGAAATAGCCACTTCATTGATGTTGTCATTTGCAATGATCTCCTGGTTCTTCTCACTTCATTTAGCTTCAGTTCATGTAAGTCTTCCCAGTACTCTCTAAAATTTGCCATTATCCACTATATTTAGTATCTCTTCAGTTCCTTTATTTAATAATCCATCATTTATTTTTATACATTTACCTCTGCTCTTTTATTCCCAATAGAAGTCTTTATCCTCCCTATGACCTTAAATCTTTCCACTCCTCAGTTCTTTCCCAGGCCATCAAACCTGAATTGCTATATGAGTCTTTTCTGTCAAAATTCCTTGGTAAAATTTAAAGTGTTTTCTAAATTTGAATTATTTCTCCCCTTATCTCATTGTTGTTCATACTCTGCCAATTCATAACCTTGATTCTTTTCCATCATCTGCCTTTCTCTTCTATTTCAAGGAGAAAATGGAGTCATACTGATTGGATATATTACAAATTTGTGTGCCAAAATCTCAAATCTCAACAAGACCCTCACTGTAGCAAACCATTCCTATTCCTTTTATACCTTTTTTTTTAAATTTAATTTTTATTTAATTTTATAATTAGAACTTTTTTTTGACAGTACATATGCATGGGTAATTTTTTACAACATTATCCCTTGCACTTACTTCTATTCAGATTTTTTCCCTTCCTCCCCCAACCCTCTCCCCCAGATGGCAGGCAGTCTTATACATGTTAAATATATTACAGTATATTCTATATACAATATATGTGTGTAGAAACGAATTTCTTGTTGCACAGGAAGAATTGGATTCAGAAGGTAAAAATAACAGTTTACACTCATTTCCCATTGTTCCTTTTCTGGATGTAGCTGATTCTGTCCATCATTAATCAATTGGAATTGGATTAGCTCTTCTCTATGTTGAAGATAACCACTTCCATCAGCATACATCCTCGTACAGTATCATTGTTGAAGTGTATAATGATCTTCTGGTTCTGCTCATTTCACTTAGCATCAGTTGATGTAAGTCTCTCCAAGTCTCTCTGTATTTCTCCTGTTGGTCATTTCTTACAAAACAATAATATTCCATAACATTCATATACCATAATTTACCCAACCATTCTCCAATTGATGGACATCCATTCATCTTCCAGCTTCTAGCCACTATGAAAAGGGCTGCCACAAACATTTTGGCACATACAGGTCCCTTTCCCTTCTTTAGTATTTCCTTGGGATATAAGCCCAGTAGTAGTATGGCTGGGTCAAAAGGTATGCACATTTTGATAACTTTTTGGGCATAGTTCCAGATTGCTCTCCAGAATGGTTGGATTCTTTCACAACTCCACCAACAATGCATCAGTGTCCCAGTTTTCCCACAGCCCCTCCAACATTCATCGTTATTTGTTCCTGTCATCTTAGCCAATCTGACAGGTGTGTAATGATACCTCAGAGTTGTCTTAATTTGCATTTCTCTGATCAATAGTGATTTGGAACACTCTTTCATATGAGCGGAAATTGTTTTAATTTCATCATCTGAAAATTGTCTGTTCATATCCTTTGACCATTTATCAATTGGAGAATGGCTTGATTTCTTATAAATTAAAGTCAATTCTCTGTATATTTTGGAGATGAGGCCTTTATCAGAACCTTTAACTGTAAAAATGTTTTCCCAATTTGTTACTTCCCTTCTAATCTTGTTTGCATTAGTTTTGTTTGTGCAGAAACTTTTTTAATTTGGTGTAATCAAAATTTTCTATTTTGTGATCAATAATGGTCTCTAGTTCTCCCTTGGACACACACTCCTTCCTCTTCCACAAGTCTGAGAGGTAAACCATCCTATGTTCCTCCAATTTATGATTTTGTTCTTTATGCCTAAATCTTGGATCCATTTTGATCTAATCTTTTTTTTTTTAATTATATATATATATATATATATATATATATATATATATATATATATATTTTATAATATTATCCCTTGTATTCATTTTTCCAAATTACCCCCCCTCCCTCTATTCCCTCCCCCCGACGACAGGCAATACCATACATTTTACATGTGTTACAATATAGTCTAGGTACAATACATGTGTGTGAATATCATTTTCTTGTTGCACAATAAACATTAGAATCCGAAGGTACATGCAACCTGGGCAGACAGATATTAGTGCTAACAATTTTCATTCCCCTCCCAGTGTTTCTTCTCTGGGTGTAGCTACCTCTGTCCATCATTGATCAACTGGAAGTGAGTTGGATCTTCTTTATGTTGAAGATTTCCACTTCCATCAGAATACATCCTCATACAGTATTGTTGTTGAAGTGTACAGTGATCTTCTGGTTCTGCTCATTTCACTCAGCATCAGTTGATTTAAGTCTCTCCAGGCCTCTCTATATTCCTCCTGCTGGTCATTTCTTACCGAGCAATAATATTCCATAACCTTCATATACCACAATTTACCCAACCATTCTCCAACTGATGGACCTCCATTCATCTTCCAGTTTCTAGCTACAACAAAAAGAGCTGCCACAAACATTTTGGCACATATATGTCTCTTTCCGCTCTTTAGTATTTCTTTGGGATATAATCCCAGTAGTAGCGCTGCTGGGTCAAAGGGTATGCACAGTTTGATAACTTTTTGGGCATAATTCCAGATTGCTCTCCAGAATGGCTGGATTCTTTCACAACTCCACCAACAATGTATTAGTGTCCCAATTTCCCCACATCCCCTCCAACATTCATCATTATTTGTTCCTGTCATCTTAGCCAATCTGACAGGTGTGTAGTGGTATCTCAGAGTGGTCTTAATTTGCATTTCTCTGATCAGTAGTGATTTGGAACACTCTTTCATGTGAGTGGATATAATTTCAATTTCATCCTCTGAGAATTATCTGTTCATATCCTTTGACCATTTATCAATTGGAGAATGGTTCGGTTTCTTATAAATTAGGGTCAGTTCTCTATATATTTTGGAAATGAGACCTTTGTCAGAACCTTTGTTTTTAAAAATATTTTCTCAATTTGTTACTTCCCTTCTAATCTTGTTTGCATTAGTATTATTTGTACAGAAACTTTTTAGTTTGATGTAATCAAAATCTTCTATTTTGTGATCAATAATGATCTCTAGTTCTCCTCTGGTCATAAATTCCTTCCTCCTCCACAAGTCTGAGAGGTAGATTATCCTCTGTTCCTCTAATCTATTTATTATCTCCCTCTTTATGCCTAAATCATGGACCCATTTTGATCTTATCTTGGTATATGGTGTTAAGTGTGGATCCATATCTAATTTCTGCCATACTAATTTCCAGTTTTCCCAACAGTTTTTTCCGAATAATGAATTTTTATCCCTAATGTTGGAATCTTTGGGTTTGTCAAAGATTAGATTGCTATAGATGTACCCTTTTTTGTCCTTTGTATCTAATCTGTTCCACTGATCTACCGGTCTATTTCATAGCCAATACCAAATGGTTTTGGTGACTGCTGCTATATAATATAGCTTTAGATCAGGTACACTTAGACCACCTTCCTCTGAGTTTTTTTTTCATTAGTTCCCTTGCAATTCTTGACCTTTTATTCTTCCATATGAATTTTGTTGTTATTTTTTCTAGGTCATTAAAATAGTTTCTTGGGAGTCTGATTGGTATAGCACTAAATAAATAGATTAGTTTGGGGAGTATTGTCATCTTTATTATATTCGCTCAGCCTATCCAAGAGCACTGAATGTCTTTCCAATTATTTAAATCTGATTTTATTTTTGTGGCAAGTGTTTTGTAATTTTTCTCATATAATTCCTGACTTTTCTTTGGTAGATGGATTCCCAAATACTTTATACTCTCAACATTTGTTTGGAATGGAATTTCTCTTTGTATCTCTTGCTGTTGCATTTTGTTAGTGATATATAAAAATGCCGAGGATTTATGTGGATTTATTTTGTATCCTGCCACTTTGCTGAAATTTTGAATTATTTCTAGTAGCTTTTTAGCAGAGTCTTTGGGGTTCTCTAAGTATACCATCATGTCATCTGCAAAAAGTGACAGTTTAATTTCCTCATTTCCTACTCTAATTCCTTGAATCTCTTTCTCAGCTCTTATTGCCGAGGCTAGCGTTTCTAGTACTATATTGAATAGTAATGGTGATAGTGGGCAACCTTGTTTCACTCCTGATCTTACTGGGAAAGGTTGCAGTTTATTTCTATTGCATATTATGCTTACTGATGGTCTTAAATATATACTCCTGATTATTCTAAGGAATAATCCATTTATTCCTATACTCTCAAGAGTTTTTAGTAGGAATGGATGTTGGATTTTGTCAAATGCTTTTTCTGCATCTATTGAGATGATCATATGGTTCTTATTAATTTGATTATTAATATGGTCAATTATATTAATAGTTTTCCTAATATTAAACCAGCCCTGCATTCCTGGAATAAATCCTACTTGATCATAGTGTATTATCTTGGAGATGATTTTCTGAAGTCTTTTTGCTAATATCTTATTTAAGATTTTAGCATCAATATTCATTAAGGAAATTGGTCTATAATTTTCTTTCTCAGTTTTCGATCTACCAGGTTTAGGTATCAGTACCATGTCTGTGTCATAAAAGGAGTTTGGTAGGACTCCTTCATCCCCTATTTTTTCAAATAATTTATATAACATTGTGGCTAATTGTTCTTTAAATGTTTGGTAGAATTCACATGTGAATCCATCTGGCCCTGGGGATTTTTTCCTGGGGAGTTGATTAATAGCTTGTTCTATTTCTTTTTCTGAAATGGGACTATTTAAGCAATTTATCTCCTCCTCTGTTAATCTAGGGAGCCTATATTTTTGGAGGAAGTCATCCATTTCACTTAAGTTATCAAATTTATTGGCATAAAGTTGGGCAAAGTAACTCCTTATTATTTCTCTAATTTCCTCTTCATTGGTGGAAAGATCCCCCTTTTCATTTGTAAGACTATCAATTTTGATTTTCCTCTTTCTTTTTTCTGATCAAATTTACCAAAGGTTTATCTATTTTATTGGCTTTTTCATAAAACCAACTCTTGGTTTTATTTATTAATTCAATAGTTTTTTTACTTTCAATTTTATTGATTTCTCCTTTTAATTTTTGTATTTCGAGTTTAATTTTTGGTTGGGGGTTTATAATTTGGTCTTTTTCTAGCCTTTTAAGTTGTAAGCCCAATTCGTTAATCTTCTCTTTCTCAATTTTCTTCAAATAAGCCTCTAAAGATATAAAATTTCCCCTTATTACTGCTTTAGCTGCATCCCAAAGATTTTGATATGATGTCTCATCATTATCATTATCTTGGGTGAAATTGTTAATTGTTTCTATAATTTGCTCTTTCACCCAGTCATTCTTTAAGATGAGATTATTCAGTTTCCAATTACTTTTTGGTCTATTTACCCCTAACTTTTTACTGAATGTAGCTTTTATTGCATTGTGATCTGAGAAGAAGGCATTTATTATTTCTGCCTTCCTACATTTAATTTTGAGATCTTTATGTCCTAATATATGGTCAATTTTTGTATAGGATCCATGAACTGCTGAGAAGAAAGTATATTCCTTCCTATTGCCATTCAGTTTTCTCCAAAGGTCTATCATACCTAGTTTTTCTAATGTTCTATTTACTTTTTTAATTTCTTTCTTGTTTGTTTTGTGGTTTGATTTGTCTAAATCTGAGAGTGCAAGGTTGAGATCTCCCACTATTATAGTTTTACTGTCTATTTCTTCTTGCAGTTCTCTTAACTTTTCCTTTAGAAAGTTAGATGCTATACCACGTGGTGCATATATGTTTAGTATTGATATGGCTTCATTATTTATGCTACCTTTCAGCAGGATATAGTTTCCTTCCTTATCTTTTTTAACGAGATCTACTTCTGCTTTTGCTTGATCTGAGATAAGGATAGCTACCCCTGCTTTTTTGGCTTTACCTGAAGCATAATAGGCTCTGTTCCAACCTTTTACCTTTACTCTGTATGTATCTCCCTGCTTTAAGTGTGTTTCCTGTAGGCAACATATTGTAGGGTTCTGCTTTTTGATCCAATCTGCTATCCGTCTCCGTTTGATGGGATCGTTCATCCCATTTACATTTACAGTTAAAATTACTAATTCTGTGTTTCCTGCCATCGTATTATCCCCAGATTATACTTTTTTCCCTTGACCCCCCTGATCCCCCTCCCCGATATTTAATTTACAGACCCCCCTTGTGACGCGCAACCCTCCCTCTTTTTTTTTTTTTTTTTAGGATCCCTCCCCCCTCCCTCCAAGTCCCTTCACTTATTCTCCTTTTCCTTTCCCCTTTTCCTCTCCCCCCTTTTAATGAGGTGAGAGAAAATTCTCTGAAAAACAAATATGTTAATTATTTACTCTTTGAGCCTCTTCTGATGAGAGTAAGATTCACACAATGATTCTCCCCCTCACTAAGTTCCCTCAGATATGGTGTATTTTCTATGTCTCTTCCTGGGATGTAGTTTCCCTCTTTTTATCACTCCTTCCCCTTTTTCTGAACCGACCTCCTTCCCTTTACCACACCCCCCTTTTTTTCTTTTATATCAATAAAATCAAATTATCCTTGAGTATTTTTTATATACCCACAACAGAGTTACAGTTCTCAAGGGTTCTGTGTACCTTTTTCTGTTTCTCTTCAGTCTTGTGGATGTAGATCAAATTTTTTGTTTAAGTCTGGTTTTTTTCTTAGAAACATATAGAATTCCTCTGTTTCATTGAATGACCATCTTCTTCCATGGAAAAAGATGCTAAACTTAGCTGGGTAGTTCATTCTTGGTTGCAGTCCTTGATCTTTTGCCTTTCGGAATATCAGGTTCCAGGCCCTTCTATCTTTTAATGTGGAGGCAGCCAGATCTTGGGTGACCCTTATTGTGGCACCTTGGTATTTAAATTGTTTTTTTCTAGCTGCTTGCAGGATTTTCTCCTTTGTGTGGTAATTCTGCAGCTTAGCCACAATATTCCGTGGTGTTCTTTTTTTAGGGTCTATTTCAGAAGGAGTTCGATGAATTCTTTCCACATCTACTTTCCCTTCTGTTTCTATTATCTCTGGACAGTTCTCTTTGATAATTTCCTGTAAAATAGAATCTAGGCTCTTTTTTTGGTCATAGTTTTCTGGAAGTCCAATAATCCGCAGATTATCTCTCCTAGATCTATTTTCCAGGTCTATAGATTTTCCCAGTAAGTATTTGACGTTGTTCTCCAGCTTCTCATTTTTTTTGTTTTGTTTGACTGATTCTTGGGTTCTCTGTGAATCATTCATTTCTATTTGTTCCATCCTGACTTTTAAGGAGTTATTTTCTTCTTTCACAGTTTTTAGTTCTTTTTGTAAATGCCCAATTTCGTTTTTAAATGAATTATTTTGCTCTATTGAATTTTTTTCCATTTCCCTAATTTTTTTTTTGAGAATTATTTTCTTTTTCCAATTCAGAAATTCTATTTTCTTGAGAATTTTTTATCTTTTCCAATTCAGAAATCCTACTTTCCTGTGTTTTTTTTAACCTTTTCTAATTCACTAATTTTGTTTCCCTGCATCTCCTGTGAATTCTTTATTTTTTCCAACTCCAATTTCAGGACATTGTTATTCTCTATCATAACTTCCCTTTCTTTTCCCCATTTTTCTTCGATCTCCCTCAATTTTTTAAGAGCTTCTTCTAGGAGAGAGTTATGTGATGGGGGGCAGGAATCGTTCCCCTTTAGGTTGTTGTCTGCTGATTCTCTGCTGTCAACTTCCTCGGGATTGGATACCCGCTCTTTCTCTGTATAGAAGGAATCTATGGTTTTTCTAGCTTTTTTGCTCATACTTAAAAAAATCTTTTGGGGTCTGTCCCTGGGGTAGGAAATTATTTACTTCTTTACCAGCTTCCTCCCAGACCGGATGGATGCAGCGGCTCCTGAGCCTGAGCTAAGAGAGAGCTCTGGGAGAGAGTTCCCCACCCCCTCCCTGGAAGTGCCTCAGAGGTGATTAGCACTACTGTGCTTCGAGGGCGTAGAATAGTGAAGACAGCACGAAGCCCAGCCTATGTGTCCGGGTGGGGAGTGGATGTCTGCAGCAGGTGACGTGAGAAGCCCCTGCACTCAAACTGGAAGTGTCTGCCAGAAACCGCAGTCCCTAGTTCAAAGGTTCCACTTCTCTGGGACTTCCTGGAGCTGAGTTCCACTCCCTCCAGCTAAGCTAGGCAGTGTGTGTTGCCTTGGGCCGTATCCACCCACTTGTCAGTCTCTTAACTATTCTCAGGAGGTAGCTGAGGCCACACCCCCTGGTGCCAAGAGTTCTGCTGAGTCACCCCCGGGATCTGGGAAAATCTAATTTGAGTTTTAAAATATTTTGGCTTTCTCTTCTGAACTGCTAAATAATTAGCAGAGAAGAGCTAACAGCCTGTGCCAGATTCCTTTACCTCAGTGGCTTCTCTGATCCCAGAGCCCTTCCCAGCGCAATGGGCGCAGTGTGCCCCTACCCCACCGTCTGTGCTGGTCTTTCTTATTCCTCCCCTGAGAACTGACCTTTCCTGTTGAAACTCCAGATTCTCTTCAGCTGGTAAGTCGTGCTTCCAGTCCTTGTGGTATCTATCAGTCCTGAGCTAATTTTGAGACTTAATTTATCTAATTGGTTGTGAGGGAGTGAGGACGTTCACTGAGTCGTGTGTTTCTTCTCCGCCATCTTCATTTTGATCTAATCTTAGTATGTGGTGTTAAATGTGGGTCCATGCCTAGTTTCTGCCATACTAATTTCCAGTTTTCCCAGCATTTTTTGTCAAATAATGAATTCTTATCCCAAAATTTAGGATCTTTGGGTTTGTCAAACACTAGATTGCTATTTTTATTCACTATGTTGCCCTGTGAACCTAACCTATGCCACTGATCAACTAGTCTATTTCTTAGCCAATACCAAATGATTTTGGTGACTGTTGCTTTATAATACAGTTCTAGATCAGGTACAGCTAGACCACCTTCCCTTAATTTTTTTTTTCATTACTTCCCTTGAAATTCTCAACCTTTTGTTGTTCCATATGAATTCTGTTGTTATTTTTTCTAGGTTATTAAAATAGTTTCTTGGAAGTCTGATTGGTATAGCATTAAATAAATTAGTTTAGGGATTATTGTCATCTTAATTATATTCGCTCGGCCTATCCAAGAGCACTGAATGTCTTTCCAATTATTTAAATCTGACTTTATTTTTGTGACAAGTGTTTTGTAATTTTGCTCATATAATTCCTGACTCTCCTTTGGTAGATATATTCCCAAATATTTGATACTATCGACCGTTATTTTGAATGGAATTTCTCTTTGTATATCTTGCTGTTGGATTATGTTGGTAATGTATAAAAATTTATGTGGATTCATTTTGTATCCCGCAACTTTGCTAAAATTCTGAATTATTTCTATTAGCTTTTTAGCAGAGTCTTTGGGGTTCTCTAAGTATACCATCATGTCATCTGCGAAAAGTGATAATTTGATTTCCTCATTTCCTACTCTAATTCCTTGAATCTCTTTCTCGGCTCTTATTGCCGAGGCTAGAGTTTCTAGTACTATATTGAAAAGTAATGGTGATAGTGGACAACCTTGTTTCACTCCTGATCTTATAGGGAAAGGTTCTAGTTTATCGCCATTACATATGATGTTTACTGAAGGTTTTAAATATATGCTCCTTATTATCTTAAGGAATAGTCCATTTATTCCTATACTCTCAAGCATTTTTAGTAGTAATGGATGTTGGATTTTATCAAATGCTTTTTCTGCATCTATTGAGATGATCATATGGTTTTTATTAATTTGATTATTCATATGGTCAATTATACTAATAGTTTTCCTAATATTAAACCAGCCCTGCATTCCTGGAATAAATCCTACTTGATCATAGTGTTTTATCCTGGAGATGATTTTCTGAAGTCTATTTGCTAATATCTTATTTAAGATTTTAGCATCTATATTCATTAAGGAGATTGGTCTATAGTTTTCTTTCTCAGTTTTCGATTTACCTGGTTTAGGTATCAGTACCATGTCTGTGTCATAGAAGGAATTTGGTAGGACTCCTTCAATCCCTATTTTTTCAAATAGTTTACATAGTATTGGAGTTAGTTGTTCTTTAAATGTTTGGTAGAATTCACATTTAAATCTATCTGGTCCTGGGGACTTTTTCTTAGGAAGTTGGTTAATAGCTTGGTCTATTTCTTGTTCTGAGATGGGACTATTTAGACTACTTACTTCTTCCTCTGTTAATCTGGGCAAGCTATATTTTTGAAAGTATTCTTCCATTTCATTTAAGTTATCTAATTTATTGGCATAAAGTTGAGCAAAGTAGCTCCTAACTATTGTTCTAATTTCCTCTTCATTAGTGGTGAGTTCACCCTTTTCATTTTCAAGACTAACAATTTGCTTTTTCTCTTTCCTTTTTTTAATCAGGTTTACTAAGGGTTTGTCTATTTTGTTGGTTTTTTCATAGAACCAACTCTTAGTTTTATTAATTAATTCAATAGTTTTTTTTTTTTTTTTTTACTTTCAATTTTATTAATTTCACCTTTTATTTTTTGAATTTCAAGTTTTGTGTTTGTCTGGGGGTTTTTAATTTGTTCCTTTTCTAGCAATTTTAGTTGTAAGCCCAATTCGTTGGCCCTCTCTTTCTCTATTTTATGCAAGTAGGCCTGTAGAGATATAAAACTTCCCCTTATTACTGCTTTGGCTGTATCCCACACATTTTGGTATGATGTCTCATTATTGTCATTTTCTTGGGTGAAGTTATTAATTATGTCTATGATTTGCTGTTTTACCCAATCATTCTTTAGTATAAGATTATTTAGTTTCCAATTATTTTTTGGTCTATTTTCCCCTGGCTTTTTATTAAATGTAATTTTGATTGCATTATGGTCTGAAAAGGATGCATTTACTATTTCTGCCTTACTGCATTTGATTTTGAGGTTTTTATGGCTTAGTATATGATCAATTTTTGCATAGGTTCCATGAACTGCTGAGAAGAAAGTATATTCCTTTCTGTCTCCAGTTAGCTTTTGCCAAAGATCTATCATATCAAACTTTTCTAGTATTCTATTTACCTCTTTGACTTCTTTGTTATTTATCTTGTGGTTTGATTTATCTAATTCTGAGAGTGCAAGGTTGAAATCTTCCACTATTATAGTTTTGCTGTCTATTTCTTTTTGCAGCTCTCTTATTTTCTCTTTTAAGAATTTAGATGCTGCACCACTTGGTGCATATATGTTTAATATTGATACTGCTTCATTATTGATGCTCACCTTTAGCAGGATATAATGCCCTTCCTTATCTCTTTTAATTAGATCAATTTTTGTTTTTGCTTGATCTGAGATGAGGATGGCTACTCCTGCTTTTTTGGTTTTGCCTGAAGCATAATAGATTCTGCTCCACCCTTTTACTTTTAATTTGAATGTCTCACCCAGTTTCAGGTGTGTTTCCTGTAAACAACATATAGTAGGATTCTGACTTTTAATCCAGTCTGCTATCTGCTTCCTCTTTATGAGGCAGTTAGCCCCATTCATATTTATGGTTAGAAGGACTAATTCTATATTGCTTGCCATCCTATTAACCCCTGCTTATACTTTTCCCCTTTCCTTCCCTCTTACCCCCCTACCCAGTATTAAACTGGTGAACACCACTTGCTTTTCACAGCCCTCCCTTTTTAGGATCCCTCCCCCACCTTAAAATTCCTCACCTTATTTTACCCCTTTTCCTCGAAATTTCTGTATTCCCTTCCCCTTAGCTTACTCCTTTCCTTTCACTTTTCAATGAAGTGGAAGAAGTTTCACCATAAATCGAATATGTCCATTGATACACACTATGTTCATCTCCCTCCTTCTTTTCTCTCAGATATGATAGGTTACCTTTGCTTCTTCATGAGATGTAGTACCACCACTTTACACTTTATGATGTAATTTCCTTTCCACCTCTAGTTTCTAAGACAAATTGTACATATGTTCTTTACATATTTTTTTGGCAGAAGTATAGTTCTCAAGATTTCTTTTTATCCTTTTAGAAATCTCTTGAGTTCTGTATTTGAAGATCAAACCTTTTATGTAGGTCTGGTTTTTTCATCAAAAATAGATGGAATTCATTTATTTCGTTAAATGTCCATCTTCTTCCCTGGAAAACGATGCTCATTCTTGCTGGGTAAGTTATTCTTGGCTGTATACCAAGTTCCTTAGCCTTTCGGAATATCATGTTCCAGGCCCTGCGTTCTTTTAATGTGGACGCTGCTAGATGCTGGGTTATCCTTATTGTGGATCCTCCATATCTGAATTGCTTTTTTCTAGCAGCTTCCAATATCTTTTCCTTTGTCTGATGGTTCTTGAACTTAGCCACTATATTTCTTGGCGTTTTGATTTTAGGGTCCCTTTCAGTAGGTGATTGATGAATTTTTTCAATGTCTATTTCACCCTCTGTTTCCAAAACATCTGGGCAGTTCTCTTTGATAATTTCCTCGAAAATGGTGTCCAAACTCTTTTTTTCCTCACATTTTTCGGGAGTCCGATTATTCTCAAATTGTCTCTCCTTTATCTGTTTTCCAGGTCTGTTGTCTTTCTAGCAAGGTACTTGACATTCTTTTCAATTGTTTCATTTCTCTGGATTTGCTTGACTACCTCTTGGTTTCTACTTGAGTCATTCATTTCTACTTGTTCCAGTCTAATTTTCAATGATGTATTTTCTTCACTCACTTTTTTTATATCTCTTTGTAATTGTCCAATTGAGTTTTTATTTTCTATGGAATTTTTTTCCATTTTATCCATTTTATTTTTTAGAGAGCTGATTTCTTTTTCCAGCTCACTAATCCTGTTTTCCTTGGAGTTGTTTACCTTTTCCAGCTCACTAATCTTGTTTCTCAATGATTTGATTTCTTTATCCACTCTGTCTTTGAATGCATGGGATGACTTCTCCAGGCTCTCTTTCCAAGCTTCCCTTTCTTTTTCCCATTTCTCTTCCAGCTCTCTTGTGAGAGCCTTTTTGATTTCCTCTATGAGATTCTTTTGTATTGAGGAGCAGCTCATATCCCTCTTAGGGGATTCATCTGGGGACAGTCTGTTTTTAGTCTCCTCAGTGTTTGAAGTCTGCTCTCTCTCCATACAAAAGCTGTCAATGGTTAGAGCCCTTTTGAACTTTTTGTTCATTTTGTCAGAGTAGGAATCAAAGAAAACAAACTGACAAGAGAAACAATTGGTCTGTGTTGCAGGGGATGGGGCTGGATGGTATTAATGGGCTTCCTCTACAGACTGGGGGTAGGGCAGCAGAGAGCCACTAACAGAACAGCAATGACTGTACTGAGTCTGTGCTCTGAGGCTCTAAGAACGCCCTGAGTCAGTCCAGGTGGGGGTTGGGGGTGGCCGGATTCTGAGAAACGCTGGTTTTCAGGGGTTTGAATCTTCACCTCTGGTGTTTACACCCTCTCCCTGCTCCTGGCTTGCTGCCAAGACAGAGTATCCATTCTGGGGAAAAAGTCTTTTTGTACAAACGGCAGAGATCGTACCCCTCCACCTCTGGTCTGAGTTGTGTGAGCTGCCTGTCTTGCTCTGGCTTGCCTGCCCTCAGTCTGCGCCCAGTCTGATTGACCCTCCCCGAACAAACACAGACCTTTTCTGGCAACTTTCAAGGATGTCTTCTCTTGGTGATTATTTGTGGATTTCTTTCTGGGTCAAGCATTAAGTCTGAGGCTTGTCATGAAGTAAGTTCTGAGAGAAAACGAGGAGCTCAAGCAGCTGTCTGCCTCCACGCCGCCATCTTGGCCGGAAGTCCTTTTATACCTTTCTATTTTGTTTGCTATCCCACTTAACCATAATAGCTATTCCAATCTTTCTCATCACTCTTTATGCATCTTGCAACATTCCCTATCCTACACTGCCATAGCTGAAGGCTTTCAGTCATATCTTATAAAAAACAAAATTGAGGCCATTTGCCAATACTCCCTTTTTTCCTTTCTTTTTCTCATATTATTCAGATATGTTCCTCTATTAACACCTTCTTTATTATTGTTTCACATGATGAGGGAGTCCTTTTCTTTGCCAACAGAAAACCCAAAATATGCGCCCTCTCCCATTTTCATTTATTTATTTAGTCATTTGTTTGTTTGTTTATTTATTTTTATTTACATAACATATGCATAAGTAATTTTTCAACATTGACCTTTGAGAACCTTTCTGTTCCAAATTATCCCCTCCTTCCTCCCACTCCCTTCCCTGGATGTCAGGGAATATACTGCTATGTATAAACACACACACACACACACACACACACACACACACACACACATCGTTGTCTTTCTGCAAAAGAAAAATTGGACCAAGAAGGAAGAAAAAAAATGGAAAGAAAACAAAATGCAAGCAAACAACAACAGAAAGAATGAGAATGCTATGTTGTGGTCCATATTCAACTCTCAAGGTACTCTCTTTGGGTGTAGATGGCTCTCTTCATCACTAAACAATTGGAACTGGTTTGAATCATCTCATTGTTGAAGAGAGCCATGTCCATCAGAACTGATCATCACGTACTCTTGTTGTTGTTGTATATCATGATCTCATGGTTCTGCTCATTTCACTTAGCATCAGTTCACGTAAGTCTCTCCAGGCCTTTCTGAAATCGTCTTGGTGGTCATTTCTTACAGAACAATAATATTCCATAACATTCATATATCATAACTTATTCAGCCATTCTCCAATTGATGGGTATCCATTCAGTTTCCAGTTTCTTGCCACTACAAAAAGGGCTATCACAAACATTTTTCTATATGTGGGTCACTTTCCCCCATTTAAGATCTCTTTAGGATATTAGCCCAATAGAAACTCTGCTGGGTCAAAGCGTATGATAGTTTGATAAGCATAGTTCCAAATTGCTCTCCAGAATGGTTGGATCCATTCACAGTTCCACCAACAATGTATCAGTGTCCAGGTTTTCCCACATCCCCTCCAACATTTTTCATCATCTTTTCCTGTCATCTTAGCCAATCTGAGAAATGTGTAGTGGTATCTCAGAGTTGTCTTAATTTGCATTTCTTTGATCAATAGTGATTTAAAGGAGTTTTTCATATAACTAGAAATAATTTCAATTTCTTCATCTGAAAATTATCTGTTCATAGCCTTTCACCATTTATCAATTGGAGAATGGCTTGAATTCTTATAAATTTTAGTCCATTCCTTATATGTTTTAGAAATGAAACCTTTATCAGAACCTTTGAATATAAAAATATTTTCCCAGTTTATTGCTTTCCTTCTAATCTTGTCTAATCAGTTTTGTTTGTACAAAACCTTTTTAACTTAATATAAACAAAATGATCTATTTGGTGATCAATAATGATCTCTAGTTCTTCTTTGGTCACAAATTCTTTTCTCCTCCACATATCTGAGAGGTAAACTATCCTATGTTCCTCTAATTTGTTCATAATATCATTTTTTTTATTGCTAGATCATGAACCCCTTTCAACCTTATCTTGGTATATGGTGTTATGTGTGGGTTAATGCCTAGTTTCTGCTATACTAATTTCTAATTTTCCTAACAGTTTTTCTCAAATAGTGAATTCTTATCCCAAAAGGTGGGGTCTTTGGGTTTGTCAAACACTAGATTGCTATAGTCATTGACTATTTTGTTCTGTGAACCTAACTGATTCCATTGATCAACTGCTCTATTTCTTAGTCAGTACCAAACAGTTCTGATGACTGCTGCTTTATACTATAGTTTTAGATTTGGTACGGCTAGGGCACCTTTATTTGCTTTTCTCTTCATTAATTCCCTTGAATTTCTTGACCTTTTGTTCTTCCAGATGAATTTTGTTTTTATTTTTTCTAGGTCAGTAGTCTCTTGGGAGTTTGATTCTCTTCTGTTTTCTACAATACTTTTCTCCCACTATTTCTTCCACTCTCTTACTAATCTTACATTTTTTCTTACCTACTCTCTCCTCTGACATGCACATATATATTTCATCCTTAAAAAGCCTCACTTCATCAAAACATCCCTGAAAGCCATTGTCTTATATTTTTCCTCAACTCTATGGCTGAACTCCTTAAAAAAGAAATATACATTTAATGCCTTTACATGCCATCCTCAAATTTATCTTTGGATCCTCTGAAGTCTGTTTTCTGACGTCATCATTCAACTGAAACTACTCTCTCCACTACTATAATAAACTCTTTGTTACCAAATATAATGACCTCTTCTTAATTCAAAGTTTTCTTGATGTCTTTTCACCATGAAACAGGTGACCACACTCTTTTCCTGGACATGCTCTTCTGTGGTTTTTCATAGTATTGATCCCTCTTGATTCTCCTGTAACCTATCAAATCATTCCTTCTCAATCTACTTTGGTGAATCATCATTCATGACCCACCCGCAATCTCTGGGTGTATCTCAATCTGAGGTCTCTTCTCTTTCTATTGTACATTCTTTTTTGGTAATCTCAGAAGTTTCATAGATTTAATTTATTTTTTTCTGTACTTTAATCCTATATCTCTAGTTGTCTGTTGGAAACTTTGGAATGGTTGTCTTATCAGCATCTCAAGTTCAGCTTGTCTAAAACAGAACTATATAACTTAGCAAAGTTTTGCCCCTTCCAACTTAGCAATTTCTGTCAAGTACCATCATTCATCTAGTTGTTTATATTTGAAATACCAGTGTCAATCTTAATCCATTTTTTATCATTCCACATATCTAATATTCTGCAAAAACTTATCATTTCTATCTCTACAACATTTCCCACATATATCTTCTTTTTATTCAATAATTATTATTATTTATTAACAGAAACCATTCTTTTCCAGTCCTTCAATCTTTATGAAATGTTAATATATATATATATTTCAAATATTTGTTTTAAATTACATTTCTTTATGATTTATTATCAGTAAATGTTTGATTTCTATGCTTATTTTATCTACCTATATAGCTAAGTATATAACAATTTCTTGGGCCAAAAGGACTTGGTTACCAGTTGACAGACTTTAAGAAGCCTTGATCTATGATACATTTTAGTAAAATACAGGTTTCCTGATTTTCTCTTTTAATGAGTCCTATTTTTTGCTTTTGTTTTGTCTGAGATCATGATGTTGCCTTTTTTACTTTATCTCAAGCATAACTGATTCTGCGTTAGCCTCTTATTTTTACTCTATCAGTCTATTTCAAGTTTGTTTCCTATAAACAACATATTATTGCAATAGGATTTCTCATCCATTCTGTTATCTTCTTATTTCATGGGTAAGTTTATTCCACTCACAGTCATGGCTATTATTTCTAACTAGGAATTACACTCCATCCTTTTCTCTTTTACTCATCTGTTTCTTTTCTACTCCTCTTCAAGAATCTGCTTTGCTTTTAATGACTACTTCCCTCAAAATACCTGCTTTCTTAAGCCTTTCACCCTTCCGTTAACTCTTTCCCTTCCTACTTCCATTTTGGATAAGATGGCTCTCTGTACCCAACTGTATGTGCATATCTACTCTTTCCTCCTTAAACTAGTTCAAATGAGAATGAGGTTCAATTATTTCCCATTTGCCCCCATTCTCCTCTCTGTGGTGTAAACTCTTTGTTGTACTCTCTATTTATGTGTCTTCAGCTTGTATGTTTTATATGTTATTGTGGGAGGGGATGTGAATGATCTAAGGCAAAATTGGCAATTATCTTCCCATTGTGACCCCACTGTATCCTTTGGTATTTAAGTGTTTCACAACCAATACACTACCCTATAATTCTAGACTTATTACTCATTAATATCTTCTATATACTCTACAATTCAGCAATACAAGCAGTACAAGAAATCTCCCATTTCTGTGCTCTTATTCTAGTTGTGTTCTATATCTGGAATAGGTTCCCTCTTTACCTCCTTTAAGTCTCAGATCAAATGTTTGAAGACTTTTCTGGTTTCCCTCCCTTTCCAACTAGAACACTGCCTACCACCAGGTACTCAGCATCTACTGTCTTCCCCTACAATAAGTTTCTATCTATTTATTTGTATTTTGTCTCCAGTTCACTATTTGTACATTTTTTATGAAAGACAAAGATTGAATTTCCTTTTTCTTTGTAGATTGAGCACTGAAATAAAAAGCAAATGCTTTCTTGAAAAAATAACTTTTGAGGAAATTTATGAATGTAGATGCTCAGACAACCTATATTTGATTAAAATTTGATCAAATTCAATGATGGACATCATCAGCTACACCCAGAAAAGGAACACTGGGAAATGAGTGTAAACTGTTAACATTTTTTTTTGTTTTTCTCCCCAAGTTATTTTTACCTTCCGAACCCAATTCTTCCTTTGCAACAACAACAAAATTCAGTTCTGCACATATATATTGTACCTAGGATATATTATAACATATTTAATATGTATGGGAATGCCTGCCATCTAGGGGAGGGGGTGGAGAGAAGGAGGGGAAAATTCGGAACAGAAAGGAGTACAAGGGACAATGTTGTAAAAAAATCTCCTATGCATATGTACTTAAAAAAAATGTTATAATTATAAAATTAATTAAAAAATAATTTGATTAAATCGAATTTTTCTATGATTTCTAAGGTTTTGTTTTTTAGATCCTTCTATTAAAGAAGAGTATTTGTGACATTATAGCATGAATGAATTCATAAGAAATGGACAATACTGATATGAAGAAAGAATTTCAGGGACAAGTGAGTATATGAGATTTGAGAAATAGCAGCAATTGGAAGAAAGAAAACATTTGGCAACTAACTGAAGAAGTGTGCATGACTATTCTGTCCTTATTATTATGTTTTGATATTGAATAGACATATCCTGAAGAACATGAATACCATTTTTATAATAGGGATTGCTGTTTTTATTGTTGCGCTTGTTTTATCTCTTTTAACATACTTTTTGATATGGTATGGAGCTTTCCAAGGTCACACTCATACTTTGTACTTGTATAATACTCACCATTTACCCAATTCAATGTCAGCTCATTCATTTCACAGGAAACCAAGCGATTATCCTCTTACCAGATACTTCCACTAAAGCACATATTCCACATTGCTCTGTTACCTTTGGAGGAATTTGTGGAGAGAGAAATTATTGTGGATTGGTGGTCTCTGCAGATGAGGTAATCTCTTGGAAGAGAATAATCATTGTCATGGAGATGGTCGCTGGGCAGGAGGTCCTCACTTTGTGGGAGACATTTCAGGAGGAAGAGATTATGCTTGAAAAAGAGGTGATTAGTGGGGAGATATGCTTCAGGAAGAAAAGATGATTAATATGGCTGTATGATTTGAATAATATCTTAGTCCTTATCCACAAGTGGCATACATCTATTACCAGACAACTTTAGGTTACTATTTTCTGGAGTGAGTATTTAGTCCAAAGATCTGATTTGAAGAAAAGAATTTAAATTTTTATCAAATAATATGATTCCTTGCCTAAACCAAAAGAAATGAGAAGCTTCTAAGATATGAAATATTACATATAAACAAATAATTTGATGGGCCAAAAAGAAATGTAAGAGAACTTTAAAAGAAACAAAGATACCAATAATTAATATATTTTTATGCAAAGCTTCTTGGAATATCCAAAATATCAAATGTTTGCTCATTAAGAATTCAGTGAATAATTTGTATAGGTTTTACTTGTTAAAATTAAAATATATTATTTAATATTCATACCATATTGCATTTATGTAAATATATTTCATTTATGTGATTATTTTTGAGTAAAGAAATTATACTTCTGAAGCATCAAAATTTAAAACTGGACCAAGAATTTTTAGAATTTCTATATATTTTTGGTAACAGACTCTTTATAGATAATAGATGTAAGACAATTTCTCCCAAAATTATAGTGTTTTTTTTTAATCCCAGCAACATGGATAATATTCAAAGTTTTTTTCTTATAGAATAAAATTTCTGCATTCTGTGTGTTATGGTGACCTTTATCCTTTGCTTTCTTTTTTAAATAATAACTTTTCATTTTCAAAATATATTCTAAGATACTTTTCAACATCTACCCTTGCAAAACTTGTGTCTCAGATATTTCTCCTTCCCTTTCCTCAGCCCCTCCCCTAGACAAGCTTATGAATACATGTCAAAAATGCAATTCTTTTATACATTATTTCCATTTATCATGCTGCACAAGGAAAAGAAAAAAATAGAAAAAAGCAAGCAAACAGCAACAAAAAAAGTGAAAATGCTATCCTGTGATTCACATTCAGTGCCCACTAGTCCTGTCTTTTAATGGAGGTTTTCATCAGTTTTTCAGAAGAAATATTGGGGAAATGCTCTTTCCCAAAATATTTTCTGAAACAGTCAGAGAATCTTCATCAGATTGTGATAAACACTTGATATTCTAGACCTAGTTGAAAAATTAAGCATGAATCCAAGAATCACAAGATATTTATATAAGATTGTTGAAGGATTTTGATATTTCCCCTATAATCAAACAACTGTAACTAGTTATGAAAATCGACAATCATGCTAGATTCATAAATAAAAAAAAATTTCTGAGTAAATCCTACTAACTACAAACTTCATGTCAGATCAACTAGTAGAATTGATCCCAAAAATTTTTTTACAAGCTTAATAAAAGCCTCTCACTTCAAGACTGAGCCCAAATTTACCTCATCCATGGAATATTTCTGATGCTCCCAACTGAAGGAAATCTGCTCTTACTCAGATTGTATTATTACACTTTATAGACACTCTATTCTTTTGTTTATTAATACTTGTATTACATACAATTCTACCTTGTTTTTATGTTTATTTGAATCTCTGTATTACAAAGGGTTAAATAATAATGAAACACATTTAATCACATTGATTTTAATATTTCAATGAGAGCAAAATTAGCACCATTAAATATAATAAAGATAAATAATTTAAAATTTTTCATTCTATTTCATTTTTTCAAATTTGTATTTCTGTGGATGTTTATAATGTTAATTATGTTATGTAATAAACACATTAATGTATAATATAGCAATACAGCTAAAAACCATTAAAGCATAAAACTGATACAAGACTTTTAAACTATAATTTATATGCAATGAAATAATAACTCAACATAATATAACTAAATATAAATATATTTTTTCTTTTGGTAAATAGGTTGGTTAATTTATTTTAGTGATACAGAAAGGCAATAAGAGTTCAGAGACCATTAGTATAGTCAAGGAGGCTAATAAGGAAGATAAATGACCAGATGTAGATTGAGAAAGGAAGAGAAGGGTTTTTAAAAACATATTTCACATCTCCATATTCAAGAAAAGATTGTTAGCAAACTTTACTTGACAATTCATTTTTGTTGTGAGTTAGATTATCATATTTGTTTAATGAAGATTATAGCCATCAGCAATTCCCTGAGTATTGGCCAGCAGAAAGTCAATTTTACAACCATGACACTTGCCTTTGGAGTGAAATTACTTTGTCTAGTCCTCTCTTTTGCCCTCTTCCTACTCTTTGACTTTATCATACCTCATATTATACCATGCTCCAGTCCTCATAGGTGATTATAAGCCTTTTCAAAACAAGAATACTATCATAGTCCATCTTCGAGACCACCAGTATCTAACAGATGCTCAATTTTATTTTAATTGTTGATTTTCATCACTTAGCATTTATGTAAGAAGAACTGAATTGGGTCAATACATGGAATTTTCTGTCTTTCTCCCACTCACCTCCACAATTTCTCCTGCCAATTGACTTTCTGCTCATCCTGGTTAGGGAAAGAAAGACTACAAAGAGAAATAATGAGAATCCTGAGACACTATTACTTTGATGGGAAAAAAAAATATGGGATTATGAAAGGAGATTGGTATATCCAGAACCTCAAAGAAAGTTTAGAATTATTCCATATTCACATTTGTGCCTCAGTACTTTGTAATAGTTTTGTGAGGGGTCTGATCCTAAAATGAGATTTTAAGTGGAGTTCAGAAAATAACTTTTTCATCATGTGTAGGAATAACACACATGACTGGATTAAACAATGATGATTCTATTATATATTAAATGTATTTAAGTATAACATGCAATAAAATTTAAATTATAATAATTATTTTAAAAAATGAAAATGTGTTTTCTTAATCTCAGAAAAACCACTCCCATGAGATTATTTGTATATATGTATGCATATATGTTATATATTTATATGTTTATATCATATATATAGTATATAGTTTTATATATATATGCAGATGTATATTTTTTTAATTAAAAAGCATATATACTTAGTCTTTAGGCTGATTATTTCCTTGACAAATGTCTGCTAGGCAAGGATTCTTAGGGGCTTCCATTATATAAAGAGATTTTCACTTAAAAAGTCCATGGCAAAAGGACATGAAATAAAGAACATTGCTTAGGAATTAATTTTATTTGATCTTCATTTCTTGACTTGTAAAATGGAAGAGAGGATAGATGATTTTTTTAAGGATTCTACTGTATTTGATTGTTGTCTAATGAAAGATTTCTGTCATGGATGAAGCTGCCTTCATACTGTGCAAAGAATGCTTGCTCTCAGACTCAGACTGGTAGGTTCATCCATGTGGTGTAGGGCTGGAAGCAACCAAAACTGACATTTATAACAGTTCCATTGTTTTCTTTAGAGCCATTTATTTGACACCAAGCAATGATTTGTATGAATAATGGACCAACACACAAGTCTGTCTTGAAAGTTCCTTTTTCAATGATGAGATGATTCAGGCCAGTTCCAATTATTTTTCTTTTCCTACATGGATTTGCTTTTTTATAACTATATCATATTCAACTCTGCTCCAGTCTTTTATTTTAGACTATATAATTACTAATGACAATCTTCAAGATATAGTCTATATTTCACGTGTGAAACTTAAAACAGTTTGTCCTTATTGAGTCCCTTGAAATTAGACTTTAATGTTGCTTTTTATATGTTAAATTGTCTGTTGAGTTTAGGCTTGTTTGTAACAAAATCCTAAAAATCTGAAAGTTTGTTGAATGTCCATTTTTTTCATTCAATGTTATGCTTAATTTTGATGTGCATAACATTTCCAGTCACAGTCTTGGTTCTTTTGATTGTCAATATATAATATTCCAGGATCTGTGGTCTCTTTTTGTAGCCACTGATAAATCTTCTGTGACTAATTGTAGCTGCAGAATATTTGATGTATTGTTCAAGTTGTTGCTTGTAAAATTTTATTTTTTATTTGGGGGTTTTGTAATGTAGCAGTAATGTTCCTGAATGTTTTCTTTGCAGGATCTCTTTCAGATGGTGAATGGTTTTCTTTTTTTTTTTTTTTAATTTTTACTTTCCCCTATTGTTCTATCAATTGAGAATATTTTCCTTTTTTATTTCTTGTGTTATTATAATAGGTTCTTGTTATTTTGGCCATAGCTTTCAGGTATTTTGTTTTGTTTTTTAGATAGTTATTTTTTGGTTTTAGTTTTTCCTGAATTTCTCAATTTATTTTAATCTTTTTTTATGTTCTATAAATTCTTTTAGGCAGCTAAAATTTAATATTAGTCTTTGGGATAGGAGAGCCTTTTTTTTTTTTTTTACTTCAGTAACTTCCTCTAAAGCTGACTTTAGTAACTTCCCCTAAAGATGAACCCTGGTCTTGCTTATTCCCACAGTAATTTTGCATAATTAGATTCTTTCTCTCTTGCCTTTTCATTTAAAAAATAAGAACTTATTAATATAATTACTTCTAATCCTGAGTAGGGATTGGAGTTGGTAGGAATGGTGCTTCTGACTTTAGGTCTTCTTTCAGTTCTCCCCTCTAGTATGGAATCCAAAGAACTCCACCCTCCTCTAAGTGCTAGCTTCCCTGTTCTACTGCTTCTAAACTCACTGGATGTGCCCTGGTTCCATCTTGCTTAGGACTATGTTTCAACACTACAATCCAACCTGGTATTCCTTATCAAGAGAGATTCTCTCAATATTTCCAGAATAAACCCTTAACGTCCCACACTGTCAGGGAGATGAAAGTTTCTGTAGTTCAGGCTCAGTCTATCTCCAAACCCAGATAGCCCCTCTTGGCTTGTTGTTTCAGAAGGACTACCCTGGACCACTTTATACTTCATCTTGGCTTAACCCTCCTTCCTTGGGTCTTTCCCTTATCAAAGGGAAAATAATAAATACTTTGCAAGAAAGTGAAAACTGAATGGGGGTGGGATTTACCAAGGGTCACACAGCAATTAATTCTGGTACTTGAATGAAATAATAATTATTTTGTAGCTTTGTTAAACTGTGGATTCATAGGGAAGGAACAATAGGGGGAAAAGGAAAAGAACAATTAAGGATGAGGAGGTATATAACACAACCTTTATGTTTTGATAATGATCATGAGTTTTTAAAGCTTTCACATTTGTCTTATTGAGCCCTTTTTTCTCAATGATCTTCCATAAGGAATTGGCAATTATATATAATGCTAAAATGATGCTTAATTTACCCATTATTTTTCTCCAAAACGCCTTCAAAAGAAGAAAATTAGAGATTTATCTTCATCACTAGGAAAGAAATCTGCTTTGAAAGCAAAAAATATTAGTAGCTGTGCAAAAGGAAATGGGCCAGAATCTTTGTCAAGAAAAACCCAAGTTGAAATATGAAGAGCACAACTAAAACAAGCAAGCAGATTTGGCAAGTTATTTCTCTTTGGAATGTTGTTACTTCATCTATAAAATGAAGTTACACTACATGATTTCTAATGGATCTCTCCATTTTTAACATTCTTTCATTCTATTAATTTTTTTTCTTACTCTGTATCAGAAACTAAGCCAATATTAAAATCATTCTGAATCACAACTTAAAAAGACAATGTGTAAAATTACTTAATTTATTTTAGTTCATTTTATTTCAACTCATAAAATAATTAAAATATTCAAATGTAGGTATGATTATAATGAAAGAACATGCAATGTGAAACAAATGATTCTTTAAGTATCTAGCAATTCCATTACTCGTTGATCATTACTCTCCCCAAAGATAGTGGTTTATCACTATAGAGGACCATAGTCATCATCATTCTTGGTTTTTTCGAACTTTTTTTTTGCTTTCTTAACTATGGCTATGAAGGAAACTTTTTGAGGATTATCATTATCTTTAACAAGTTATCACCAAGTGTTTTGTTGTTTTGGTTCTTTATTATTCATTTTACTTCAGTTCATAGAAGTTCTCCAATATTTCTTAAAATTCTTTAAATTAATTATTTCTAACGATGCAATGATATTTCATTCCATCATTATATCACAATTTGATTATTCATTCTCCAATTAATAGACACCTTCTTTCCCCTTCCTATTCTAATATTTGGCTTTTTACAAATGATATACCCAGAAAGAATGAATGTGTGTATGTGACGCATACACACACACAAACACATATATATGTATATATATATATATGTATATTTATAATATATGCATAATACATATGTACAATATGGGCAATTAGGTATCATAGTGCTGGGATTGAGTGCTGGGTTGATGTCATAAAAATTCACATTCATGAATTCAAATGTAGCCTCAGACACTTACTAGTTATGTAACCCTGGCCAAGTAACTTTAAAAAGTTTATCTCAATTCTTCATCTGAAAAAAGAGCTGGAGAAGGAAATATCAAACCACTCCAGTATTTTCACAAAGAAAACTTCAAATACTATCACAAATATTTGGACATTACTGAAACAATTAGACAAAAATATTAAAAATATGAGATTGGGCTAAGTCATCTGGCTGAGCATCAATTTCCTCTTTTATAAAATAAGTATGACCAATGTTGAACTACTTACTTCACAAGATGGTTAGAATAATCAAATCGAAGGATTCAAAAGAGTCTACCACCCTTACTTTAAAGAGTAGAAAAGTGAGTGGAAAAAACAAGACATACACACAGAAGAAAAACAATCAGGCTTTGAAAAGTGTATTCTTAACATTGGTAGTCCCTCTCCTTCCTTATATGATTGGTGTAATACAATCTCTCATGTTCTCTGTGAGAAGATATTTTTTGCTGAGCTTTATCACAGCTGCTTTCACATCTTTGTTCCTCAGACTGTAAATGATGGGATTCAGCATAAAAATGACCATAGCATAGAAAAGAGCAATCAGTTCATCTGTTGCATGGGAATCTTTGGGCTCAGGCTTCTTGTACATAAATACACTGGTCCCATAAAACATGATAACTGCAGTCAGATGGGAAGAGCAGGTAGAAAAAGCTTTTTCCTTCCCTTGATTCTCAAGATGGTAAATAGAATGAAAAAAAGTAGGAGATGAATATAAATACCACTGGAATCTCTAATATAAAAATATTTGATATCACCATCATAATCATATTGAGAAAAATATATTCACAGGCTAATTTCAACACAACCAGGATCTCATATGTGAGATAGTCAATGATGTTCTCACAAAATGTCAAATGCATACCTAGGGAGGTTTGTATCAATGAAGTCAACCCACCTGCCATCCAACAACCAGTCACCATCTTCCCAGAGAGCCCTTTGTTCATGATAATTGTATATCTCAGAGGGTTGCAAATGGCAATATAATGATCAAATAAATGCCATAGCAGAAAGGAGCACACACTCTGTTGACCCCATGGCAAAGGAAAAGAACATTTGTAATACACATCCAATGAAGGAAATAGATTTTTCTTCTGAAAGGAAGTTCACAAGTAACAAGGGAATGGAAGATGTGTAGCATATATCCAGAAAAGAGAGATTACTGAGGAAGAAATACATGGGAGTGTGGAGGTGAGAGTGCAGGATAATTACTGCAATGAGGAAACTATTGTTCAACAAGATTACAATGTACATGATAAGGCATAACAGAAAGAAAACCAAATAAAAGACAGAGGAGGCAACCATGAAGAAAGAATATAGTCACAGAGGTCTTATTGTGTTTCCATTTGTTCTTTATCTTCCACCTACAACATTTCAGACAAAAAGACAAGCCATCACTTTATTTCATTATAATTAATTCAAATATGACTTTAACTTTTGATAATCTTATATTTAACACATGACTATAATGTAAAATAGCCTGTATCTAAGTAAAATTATGCACAGTAGTCATTATCTCCAGACTACTGGAACCAAAGCACCTTCATTTTCAACATAGTACACACACACACACACACACACACACACACATACACATGCACACACATGAGAGAGAGAGAGAGAAAGAAAAAAGAGTTAGAGAAAGAAAGAGAAAAAGAGAGACCTCTGTGAATAGATTTCAAATCATCATTGGCTTTCTAGACCTAGGAATTATTGGGACTTTTAAAACAATGGTGACCTTATACAAGGGTAGATTCAATAACCATTCACTAAACACATGAATTTGCTAGAAAGAGAGAAAATAAGACTAAGCGATATTTAGTAAATATTTCTAAAAAGATTTTCTTGTCAGAAACAAGAAAAGGAGTGTCTTCTTCCATGTATTGAAACAATTTTTAGTGACTTATATAATCTTCAAGCAGAGCTTTTCTGAGGATTTGAAGCAGAACCCAAAATAAACCTTTATAGACACTCATACCTATTCAAAAGAATATGATTGTTGGTAGCATGATCTTATTCATGATATCTTTAAAGTATAATACTCTGTGATCTTTTAGTCATAAGATGGCAGGATAGAATTAAAATCACTTATTTAGATCAATACTACAACTATTTATTAAATTATTATTAGAGATGTTAATTTTATCTTTTCTTTTACCCAACCATAATTAACCCAACATATACATAAGCCATTTAGTCATCTAAAAAACATGTGCTATGCATTATCAAACTTTTAAAACAAACATAACAAGAAACATATTTTCTTTCTCAATAGAAAAATTATGTATTCTTGAAAGTTTCTTTAGTGATATATTGTGATCCATGTTGTAGGTATAATTTTTTTTAGTTCTACTCTTTTTCTATCCTATTATAATAATGACTTTCTCTAATTATGGCATGCATCCTCAATTTTTTGAAGAAGAGCATCTCTTTTCAAAGAACTCTGCTCTCCACACTACCTTGACTCAACTCCAGATGCATTTCAGTCTTGCCCCTACTGTGATACATGTGATGTGGAGCAAGTCATCTCTTCATGCTGAAAGAGCAATGGCAATGGTAGGAACCTTATCAGTCATATGCCATATTAAGTCAGGCAGATATTCAATTCCAGAGATAATCAAAGTCAGGTTTACATAAAAAGGCGGGGTATAGGATTCCTAAAGTCATAAACATAAGAAGAGAAGCACTAGTAAGTAAAGATCCTAGGGTAGAGCTATTTGTCTTTGTTAGCAATTATATATCACCTGTTGGATAGTACATACTTGGCACCCACAGTCATTATTTCTTAAAATAAAAAGTCAAAAGTTGGAATAACAATACTTATGGCAGAGATAATGTCCCCACTTCTTCTATCCGGCCTTTTAGACTATCTTGTCCCCAGAACTAGGCCTCCTGAATCTATTGTTCCATCCTTTTGGCCAAATGTATACAATAGGGCAGAACTTTGATATTCATTGCAAGTAACTCTTTTCCATAAAATTAATTTCAAAATTTTGGAGTCTTGAGTTAGAAGCCAAATATCAGTCTAAATTATGATGGACAATACAGACCTACTTACCTTTACACTGATCATAATTATTTTTAGGTTCTAGGTGTGCTGTTCTATTCACCAACTTATCATTATTATTTGGAAAATGGAAATATAGACACCATAATTTATCATACACATGATCTTGCTGTTTAACTGTTTAGGTATAGAATCTCTTCAAGATGAAGAAGACTGGCACTGCTTCTAGCCTAGCTCCTGAAACCATTATCCAGGGAATCAAATCTTTGGATAAGATTTGACAACTGCCTCTGTAGGTGCTATAATCTTCCAAACACTCTGCTGCAAAATTGGCTAAAGACCAAGAAAATAAATTTATCTCAACCAAAGTGCTCAGTGCTGCCAAATAGTTCAATATTAGAAACAACTATGATTTTATTTGGAGAAATATCTTTAAAGAAGTTGTATTTGTTTTCCTGCTCTATCTTAAATACCATGTAGCCTTTCTGACTTGCAGCTGAATCCTCTTACATGACTTGTTTCCTTTTGTGAGATGATGAGTGCCAAGAGCAAAGGGCTTGTATAACTTGTGTCTTAGCTTAGTGTTTTGCATGTAAGTGTTTAAGGAATGTTTTTCATTCACACAAGCATCTATTAATTTATTCCTTTTTCGTTTCCTTACTAATCTGAATAATGTAGAAGCAAAATTCTAGTTGATCTACCATCTCTTCCATAACAGAGACCAGATTGTTTTTATCATAAATAATAAATTCTATAGGAGAAATGTAAACATTATAGTTTAGCAAATTGGTTTAGCAAATATTCCCATAAAATTCACTGTATGCTTCATTCTCTGTGAAATCAAGATTACCAATTCTCAACTGAGTATTTAATACCTATTGATGTAAATCAAAGATCTACTTCTTTATCTCTGTTCATTTTGCACATTTTTTTCCTGCAGAACTTTGACTTTTTAAAATTTTCTTTCTTTGTCCTTCCTTTCTGTGTCAGATTATCTAATTTAGAATCTACATTTGTGCCCCCAAAATCCAATACCGAAAGTTGACTGTTTAATCTAATCTATCTTTATGACTGGAATCTTGCTTAGTATTGAATAATTATTACACTTTCAGTTTTTACATCCATTTACTTCTAGTTGGGAGGCTGTCTTTCCTCTTAGGTTTTCAGTACACTGCAGATTGCTTTGCCTTGATTTTTTTCCAAAGCAACTGATTGCCTCCTACTTTAGGAATTTCCTTAATGTGATGATGGCTTTCCAAAATTCCTTCCTAATAGGGAGATATGGTGTTTATCCAAAATTTTATGTTGTTATTCACATTTCAGTCATGTGTCGTTATATATAATTTCCAAAGTCTATTTCAAAGGTACATTGAACAAAAAGAAACCAAACTTTTTAAAGGATGGGGACCACAGAAAAAAAGTAGATCAATCTGCTTCAAGAATTTTTCAAGGGTTTATACAATTTCATTTGCCAAGGAGAACAATGAGAATCACTGCCCTGACCCCATAGTAGAAGCCCCCAAATCTCTAAAGAATCAGACCCATACTTTAGAAGCCAATTTAAATCTCTTCCTCTTAGGGATTGCTTTGTCCCTGAAGCAATTTAAATTAATTTGAATATATGTGGAGAGTGAAAACTTTCTGATACTTCATAAACAGTGCCCCGAAGGCCCAATTACTTGGAACTTGTTACATTGCATTGTTTTAAGAAAAGTCATATTTGAGTCTTCATTCTAGGAAACAATATAGTTTATACAAGTTCAATTAAATGAGAGAAATTATTAAAGTGTCAGAAGTCTCTTAGTCTAATGGAAAGATGTTTATTAAAATAAGAGTTGAAGTCTTACCATTGACAGATTTTACCTTTGTTACCCTGAACAATTTGTTTTTCCTCTTATTGCTCTACACAACTCTTTAAGAATGTTAATTCTTAAATTGTCAATACATTTGTGGATATAATTTCTTCACCATGGCATCACATAGATTAATGAAATCAACAGGATCAATTCCCATTTCTGTGAAAAATACTTTGTATGTGATAGTGTAGCATTAGGTGGCAAAGAATAATGAAAAAAAATGAACAAAATATGGTCTTTGCCCTCTAAACATATATGATGTACTTCGGAAAAGAGCACATTACCCAAAACCATTCCTGTATATACCTCATTTTTTGTACTTAGATTGTTTTAATATTGATTTCTGTGGCATTTGTGTATGTATATTATCAAAAAGTCTTGGAGATGTGCTCTGAAGACTTAGTCAGTAGACAAGAAATGCCTGGCTTTATTATTCTATTTTAATAATTGACTTTTCTCCTTTTTTGAAACTACAGAAGTATTTCATTTCTTAAAATGACAAAATCATCAATATTTGCAGGTCTGATCCTCCTCCTACTTATTTGCATGTCACTATCTATGTGGTGCAAATCTTCCTTTGGGGAAGTAAGTATTTCAATTGAAAACATTTCTACAAGCTTGAGTAGAAGCAAGAATGAACAAATGTCTTCAAAGCCCTTATTCCTTATAATTCCTTTTAAACTATAGGGCAAGTAAGCTGAATTTGATAGACAACATACTGTACTTTGTGTCATGAGACATGAGTCATTCTGGTGAGACCCTCATAATCAAAGCAATGAAAAGAAGAATTAAGAATTTCTTTGAAAAAGAGAAGAAAGAATACTTCAGTAAAGCAATTAACATATCAATTGATTACTATATAACTTGGGAAAAAGTGGTTATGAGTGGGAAAATGTTAAGAATCTCTTTTTTATATTATAATTTGAATCATGACATCATAGTACTTTGTATTTCATATTGTAATTTGCATTATTGTCATTTATGTATACATCTATAACCTTTTCTCTTATCACCTCCAGAGACAGTAATTGTATTAGAAAAGTAGAATAGAAAATTTTAATAAAATTGAAACATATATCTAATTATAGTTATAGACAATTATGGTTAAATACTAAAAATATAATTAGATATAGTTATATTTATTGATTGTAATAGCATGTATCTCATCCCCAAATTTCATTTCTAATACATCATCTGCCTATTGGGCATTTTAAGCTAAATGCTCCTCTCTTTTAAGCTTCCCTGTTGAAGACAGAATTCTATCTTTTGTTTTTCAGGTTCATAATCTGACATTATCCTAGACTCTTCTCTGTCCCTTTCTCCACATATCCAAAATTTTGCCAAAATGCTACCTTCTACATCATACGTCTTTTTTCTTAGCTCTATACAAAAATTTTTGGTAGCATGATTGTTTTTTTTTCTTTCTTTTTTTATTTATTTATAATTTTTTGACAGTATATATGCATGAGTAATTTTTTTACAACATTATCCCTTTTATTCATTTTTCCTAATTATCCCCTTCCTCCCTCTACTCCCTCCCCTAGATGACAGGCAATCCCATACATTTTACATGTGTTACAGTATAACCTAGATACAATATATGTGTGTAAATCCCATTTTCATGTTGCACATTAAGTATTAGATTCCGAAGGTATAAGTAACCTGTGCAGATAGACAGTAGTGCTAACACTTTACATTCACTTCCCAGTGTTCCTTCTCTGGGTGTAGTTGTTTCTGTCCATAATTAATCACCTGGAAGTGAGTTGGATCTTCCTTATGTTGAAGATATCTACTTCCATCAGAATACATCTTCATACAACATTGAAGTGTATAGTGATCTTCTGGTTCTATTCATTTCACTCAGCATCAGTTGATGTAAGTCTCTCCAAGCCTCTCTGTATTCCTCCTGCTGGTCATTTCTTACAGAGCAATAATATTCCATAGCCTTCATATACCATAATTTACCCAACCATTTTCCAATTGATGGACATCCATTCATCTTCCAGTTTCTAGCCACTACGAAAAGAGCTGCCACAAACATTTTGGCACATATAGGTCCCTTCCCCCTCCTCAGTATTTCTTTGGGATATAAGCCCGATAGCAGCAATGCTGGATCAAAGGGTATGCACAGTTTGATAACTTTTTGGGCACAGTTCCAAATTGCTGTCCAGAATGTTGGATTCTTTCACAACTCCACCAACAATGCATCAGTGTCCCAGTTTTCCCACATCCCCTCCAACATTCATCATTATTTGTTCCTGTCATCTTAGCCAATCTGACAGGTGTGTAGTGGTATCTCAGAGTTGTCTTAATTTGCATTTCTCTGATCAGTAGTGATTTGGAACACTCTTTCATATGAGTGGATATAATTTCAATTTCATCATCTGAGAATTGTCTGTTCATATCCTTTGACCATTTATCAATTGGAGAATGGCTTGATTTCTTATAAATTAGGGCCAGTTCTCTATATATTTTGGAAATGAGACCTTTATCAGAACCTTTAACTGTAAAAATTTTTTCCCAATTTGTTACTTCCCTTCTAATCTTGTTTGCATTAGTATTGTTTGTACAGAAACTTTTTAGTTTGATGTAATCAAAATATTCTATTTTGTGATTAATAATGATCTCTAGTTCTCCTCTGGTCATAAATTCCTTCCTCCTCCACAGGTCTGAGAGGTAAACCATCCCATGTTCCTCCAATCTATTTATGATCTCATTCTTTATGCCTAAATCATGGACCCATTTTGATCTTATTTTGGTATAGGATGTTAAGTGTGGATCCATATCTAATTTCTGCCATACTAATTTCCAGTTTTCCCAACAGTTTTTTTTTCCAAATAATGAATTTTTATCCCTAATGTTGATATCTTTGGGTTTGTCAAAGACTAGATGGTAGCATGATTGTTATGTACTTTTTTATAGCATGATGATTTTCTATTATGTCCACACATGTTCTTATTACAAAAATGCTACTATAAATATTTTGATCCATTCCACCTTTGAAGACTCTATGATTGTAGCTTTATGATAAATATTTGTTGAATGAGTGAAATAATATATGAGTATAAGCTATATTTTTATCAGAAAAACTTATGCATCTTAACATCAATTTCCCTTAAATATTTAATGGGTAGTTGTAAAGCTCATTTCTTTCATTAGCAACTTCTGAGCAATTAATAGATATATTTTATGTCTTTGTGTAACTTAATAGAAATTATCAAAATTACCATAAGACCAAGAGACAGAACTGAAGAGAGAGCCTATGGTAGTAAGCCACATACTAAAATATATGTACTAACTTATACATAAAATTTATCACATACTTGATACTAGGAATAATTTATTTTTGTACAATTACAAAAATACTTATCAAGCACCAACTTGTGTTCTAAGGATTATTAGGAAATTATTATTATTATTATCACTATCAGGAAAAAAAACACAAATAGCCCCTGCTCTAAAGGAACTTACAGTTTACTAGTGGTAAACTGAGTATAGATACATACATATATGCACACAAAATGAATGTAAAATTTGGGGGTTTTGTATGTGGGGGTGGGTTCTGGATATGGAGAGCTTGATTAGGCATTTTTATGATTCAGTGAAAAAAAAAAAAAGAAGGCCTGAATTATAGTGATTGTAGTGTAACTGACACATGTCACTTCATTCTATTTGTTTTAGTTTTCTCATCTGTAAAATGAGTTAAGAGCAAGAAATGTCAGACCACTCTATTATCATTGCCAAGAAAACCCCAAATGATGTCATGTAGAGTCAAAAATGATTGACAATGACTGATCAATAACAAGTCTCAATGGAGAAGACATGAATAAATGAGATATGCTTGTGAATATAGAGTGAGACTTGGCAACTAATTATATGAGGCACAGTGATAAAAGAGAGTGAAGGAAGAATCAAGATAATTTCTAAATTATGAACTGAAGTGAAGACAAGGATATTGTGGCCTTTATCAAAATAGAGAACTTTGGAGGCTTATTTCAGAAACATAATGAGTTTTATTTGAACAGAGTTTAAGATATAAACAATATACTGCAGAGGCTAGTGATAAGCAGTGGTCAGACAAGAAAAAAGAATAGTAATAAAACAATTCCATGAAAACAGAGATAAATGAGATTCAGGAAAAGTTTTACAGCATACATATCAAATGTGAGGCTAGCGGGCTGTTTCTACCTTGAAATACTTCCAAGTGCTGCTGAACCAGATGAAAATAAAATTGGGAAGCCTTTAATGAAATAAAATTGAAATACAGTAAACAGAGATTATATTAATATTGGTTTTCTAGGTTAATAGTAACTAAAGAGATTCTTATTCATAGCATCCCCCATTTCTCTTTCAGTTTGATACCAGTGTTCTCTAATGTCAAATGCTATCAAGAGACCAAGAGAGATCAAGTTCAAGATCATCATTAATAAACTTTGGAGAGAATAGTTTAATTGACTGAAAAGATTAGAAATCAAATTGTGGATGGTTGAGAAGTTGGGCCAATGAATATAGGTAATGTTTTTTTTTCCTTAGAAGTTTGATTGTGAAGGGGAAAAGTCATATGTTGATAACTTGAGGAAAATGAAAGCCAAGTGAGGATTTAAAAATAAAACAAGAAGCACCATGCATATTTGTGGATCACAAAGAAGAAGAAATTGAAAAGGGAAGAAAGAAGAGATAAGTGAGACTAAGCTACAATAGGAGGAATAAAAACATAGAGATTGGCATTAGCAAGGAGATCTGCATCTATCTATCTATTCAATTATCCATCCATCCACTCACAAATATTTGCCTTGCTTTTGTATCTGGAACTCTACTAAATGTTAGGGGTTCAAAGACAGAAATAATATAATTCTATCACTCAACAATCTTACTTTGTAATATTGGAGAAAATGTATATTATAAAATTAAGTATATAACAATATATACATAAGAAATGAGGTAGTTGTGGGGAGAGAAAAATAAAAGAAATATTAAAAGAGTATATTCAGCGGATTTCAGGTATAAAGGTGAAGAGAACTGGATCATGACAGATAGTCTCACTTTTTCTCTGTAATAGATGAAGCAAGATTCTCTATTGACAGGGAGGAGAAAGGGGTTAGGGTAAAGGGCTTACGGACAGAAAAAAAGTTTGTATTAGATACTGTCTGATGTGCTTTAAAGAGCCAATCATGGAAAATAAAAATAATTGGTATGCCCTAATGAGGACGCAGATGAGATTAGATATCTGGTTTTGTAGTGAACCCACTAAGGGGTTGTAGCTTTCAACAGCATGAAAGGAACAGAAATGATGAATGATCAGAGTAATCAAGAGTTGAGGTGATAGGATGAGGAGAAAAGGGATTCGAGAGTAGAGGGCATTATAAAATTGAATTGACTAACTATAGAGATATAAATATGTATTCATAATTTGAATGGGAGGATAATTAGGCCAGAGAAGGGTACCATTGGATGGAATGAGAGCATTGAAATGCTAAAGGTCATACTGAGAATGGAAGATAGATTTAGAAAGAGATAAAGCACAGGGAAAGAAGAAGTTATGTCAAAAATAATTTCAGGTCTAAAAAGTGTGGCAGTATAACATTTAAAAATGATGATGAAATAAAAAAAGTATCTATCTCTCTGTGTATCTATGGTGTGGAGGAGATGAAGATCATGGTAGTTGGGGAAATTGGTGATGCTTGGGGCAATAGATGACAATGTCCATCATCTAGAAGGGGTGTGGTATCTGGATGGAATAGGTCACAAAGGAGGAGGAGAGATTCCTGAGTGATAATAGTAGAAGAGAGTCTGTGAGTGGCAGTGAAGAACAAGAGAAATATACCTCTTCTTGGCCCAAAGTTTAGGAGGATACAAGTGGAGGTTTATTTAGCACTAGGAATGGTGACTATTCTGGAATGAGTCAATTTCTGTGATTGCAAAATGGAAGGGGTATTAAAAGAAAAAGTCTAATATTAAAGGCAAATTATAAATAAAATGGGAGTTTTAGAGAGTATAGTGAGAGAGCAATATAAAAGAAATGTGGATGACATGAATTGACATAAGAACAGTAAGTCTCACAGCCTTTCATACTTTCCTCAAATATAATCTTCTGGTTAGTATTTTTTCCACTCCCTGCTTCACCTCCTTGTTTCTCAGGCTATAGATGATAGGGTTCAGCATTGGAGTAACTATACCATAGGACAGTCCTATGAGTTCATCAGAAGTCTTAGTTTCCTTTGATTGGGGTTTCATATACATGAAAAGAGCTGAACCATAGAATAAGATCACCACAGTTAAATGGGCTGAGCAGGTGGAAAAGGCTTTCTTCCTCCCTTCACTAGAATTGATCCTCAGAATAGTGGAGAGGATGAAGACATATGAGAAGAAAATGAGTAGCAAAGGGATGACTAAGAAAACAAAATTTCCAACTGTCATAATGAACACATTGAAGGAAATGTCTCCACAGATAAGCTTGAGAAGGGCCAGGATCTCACAGGTAAGATGGTCAATGATGTTGTCACAGAAAGGTCTCATCATAGCCAGCAGAGTGAGTAGCAGGGAATACAGGAAGCCTAACAGCCAGGTCCAAGTTGCCATCTGGATACAGAGTCCCTTGTTCATTATGATGGTGTATCTTAGGGGATTGCAGATGGCAACATACCGATCAAAAGCCATCACAGCCAGAAGCACACATTCTGTACAACCCAATCCAAGAGAAATGACCATTTGTAGTGCACATCCAGTGAAGGAAATGGACTTTCTCTCAGACATGAAATTTATTAACATTGGAGGAATAGAAGAGGATGTGTAACAGATATCCAAGAAAGAGAGGTTTGCAAGGAAAAAATACATTGGAGTGTGAAGACGGGGATCTAGTATGCTGATGATAATGAGGATACTGTTTCCTAATAGAATCACCAGATACATTATAAGGCAGAGCACATAAAGAGATATCTGGAGACCTGGGTAATGAGAAAGTCCAACCAGAAAAAACTCTTTCACTTCTGTATAATTCTCCTTGTCCATGTTATTCTAACTTGTTGCCTGTAGGATTTAGAAAAGGACAAAGTTTGAAGAACTTATAAGCAAATTAGTAGTGAATTCCATTTGGAATATGTTTTGTCTTTTGTGATGTTCTTTTTTCATCATCAATTTTATTTTGATTTCCATAGATAAGTATTTATATTCCAAAATGGCATTAAGAACAGGAGAAAAGAATACAAAAAAGAAAGCATTGCAATGTGGAGCAATGAAATGGTATAGAGCTGATTATAAAGGACAAAATAGATAACTTTGATTATATCAAATAGAAAAGTTTTGTCATAAACAAAATTAATGCAGCTAGACCTGTGAGGAGCAGGTACATGTGAAACACATTTTTAGCAAAATTTTGAGAAGCTTTTTTGAAGATAGGAACACTAATGCATTGTTGATAGAGTTGTGGATTTGAGCAGATATAATAGAAAAAAATGGAATACATTATAAAAATCATTAAATTGGACATATGATTTGACCTTGAGATACCACTGCTAGGTATATATCTTAAGGAAGTGTTTTTAACAAGAAATACACATAAAAGATATGTTATATTAGCATTTTTGGAATAAAAATTATATGAAAGCAGATGCCTATTGATTAGGGATCATTGATCAGGAATTGGCTGAACAAAATACATCATCTGAATGTGATGAAAAATTATAGGAAATGTTGAAAATGGAAAATTCACAGCAATTTGAGAAGACTTATAGGAACAGGTGTCAAAGAACATAAAAACTAGGTCAATATTTTTTACAATGACCACAATATTTTAAAGGAAAACAACATTGAAAGACTTCAGAATTCTGATCAATGTAATGGCATTTGGTAAGGCATATCTCCTAACTCTTAGTAGAATTATAATAGACTTCAATTGAAGCATGCATTTTCAGGCATGCTATATGGATTGGTTTTATTTGCTTCATTCATTGTACCTCTTTATTATAAGGAACACTGGAAAAAGAGAAGAGTCGATGAGAGTGATATATGAAAAAAATCAACAAAATACTTCTGAAAATGTCACTAAAAACTTAATTCTGAACAACTAAAAATCATATAATATTCTTGACAAAGAGGTGGGAGAATATTGCACAAATTATTAGATAATATTCTTCATATAAATTTGGTGTTTTTGCTTACAATTTTCTTTATTACAAGTCATCAAGTATTTAATTTTGTAGCAAAGAGTTGGAAATGATACGGGATGCTTACACTGATTTGAAAATAAAAGGCAAAAATAGATTGATTTGTTTTGAAAATTGTAAAAAATACAATTAAAGAGATTTTAAAATAATGCAATGGATGGAAAAAGACACCCAGAACATAGAACATAAAATAGCCCATTAGAAGAGACTTTATAACTTAAAACATAGAATGGCTGACTTAGCAGGGAATAAAAAATATAGAATATTAGAGTCTGAAGTAATCTTAATCCAATTCTATGATTTATAGAGCAGAAACCTGAGCCAACTAAATCTAGGGCTCAGTAATAGCAATCTAGTGGAAGCTAATAATCATTTCTTTAAATCATTCTTTAAATCATTTCTTTAAAAACATTGCTTTCACAAGTAAAGAGATTCCAGTAATCAGAAAGCAATAGTTGTTTGTTTTTTTTCTGCTCCAATAAAATGCATCCTTCAACCTTTTTAGTTTGCTTTGTACATTCTTTACTTGTAGTTACTGTTCCACAGGATACATGCTTAAGCCTGGAACCATCTGTATTGCATTTCTTTGCCTTTGACCATTTCTATACTAAGATTATCCCCAACTTCCGGTTCTATCTCCAAAAATCACTCTTACTAAGACAGTTCTCATTCTCTCATTTACCTCTCAGTGTGAGATCCAGTAACCATTTAATTCCAAGTCAGTTGGTTCTTCCATATTTCTGAAAATAAAAACAAGTTATTTCTAAAATTTTCTAAATGGCTTAAGACAGCACCAAATATAGATGTATTCCTTGACCTAGCTATTTAACCTTACTTGAATATGACTGTAACTGTTTGTTTGCACATTATATTACATCTTTACCTTTCTCTCTAAGCTTTTCCTAATACAGGTAATGAAACTAAAATCATATTTCCTATAATTCAGAATAAGGCACAATGTTATGATCTTTAACAGAATACTGCCACTTCTGTTCTAAGGCCTTACCATTAATTTGTGTAGAGAGCCTTGTAACATTTTCTTCCTATCCTAAACTGTGCCCCTGGAAAGTTCCAAAGGATCACAGATTGGATCAAGATGCTAATTTAACCTCTGCCTTTATTATCCTTAGGGATTCTCTGTAATCCCTGAAGTAATTTAAAACTTGTGTTTAGGAACATAAAGGAAGTTACAAACTTTTGGATGCTTCAGAGAAAATGATCTAAAATTCTAATTATTTAAAAAAATGTTAAGCTATTTTAATTGATACCAACCTCAACAAAATACAAAACAGAAAAATAAATTTCTTGGATTCTATCCTTCTATGTTTTGAATAGAAGCAGATTTATAATCTAAATATTAAATTACCTTTTCAAGAAGGGGGACAGGAAAAAAAGAGGAAGAGTATTAGGAACTTAACATTTAAAAAATTTTTGATTTGCAATTGAGAAAAACAATAAAATTAAATTAAATATGGATTTTACTCTGATAGCGCAAACAAGAGAGAACAATAAAATTATTTCAATGATTCAATACAATTTCCCAATTTTCTTTGATTTCTCAGGATATTATCAAGTGGAAAATATTAGATTAAAGCTACCAGTATCTCTATATATTGACCCCTTATGTGAATCCATCTTCTAGGCTAGACACAATTTTGAAACCTATATTTACAATTGATATTGGCTTATACTTTTTTCTATTCAAAGTGGAGATGTAGATTTATAATAAGTGTATTTAAACCTAATTTAAGAACTAGATTCAGTAATGAATGATTGTTAAATTGATATTAGGTTTAAGGAAGGTGTCAAGTAGAGTAGCACAAAGTTCTTTGATCTTTTTACATTATATATACTTTAAATTAATGATTTGCATGCTTTTTATGTTTGTGGATGACACAAAATTGAAACTAAGAAATATGTCTTTGAAAATATTAGTATCCTCAAAGATCTTAATGAACTTTAGTGATTGGGAGCCTCATCAACTCCAAATTCCATGACTTTGGTCTTTAACTGTTAGCATGATAGAGTGGAATGGACCTTAAATAGTCAAGAGAGTAGCTATGATTTGCCATTTCAATGTTTTACAAAAAAAAAGGAACAGTAAAAAACATTAAAGGAAGTATAAGAACAGCACTTCACAATGTAATGTATTAGTTAAAATCAGTCATTTAAATGGCTTAATATTGATCTAATTAATTAACAATTCCACTAGGTTTTCAAAGAGATTATAATCTCCAATGTTGATGGACACATCATATTCTAGATCTCACCAATACCCTCAAAATTCTTATTTAACTATTATCATAGCCTTATTAAAAAATAAAAATTGCAATGTCCCAAACTCGTAAATATATAGTCCTCAAATAGAAAAGTTACAAATAGAAAAAAAGCAACTCTGACACTATTTGCATCAGCATAAGCAAGTCATTTCCCTGAACTTCAGTTTCCTCAGCTGTAAAATGAGAGGATTGTACAAGATAACCTCTGAAATCCCTTCCAGTTCTCCGTATATGAGTGAATTTACTATGAAGCATTTGTTTCACATCCCAATGCTTTGACTGGGTATGTTTTGGAGCAGCTGTGCAAGCTGTAATATTTAGCAAGCCATTAGGGAGCACTGTAAGATGGCAAGCAAATTAACTCAAAGATAAATGCATCAATTTTTTTTCCTTTCAACTCATTCTTTGTCTAGGTAGACAGTATATGCCATCTTGGCTGTCTTGCTCTTAAACACTTTCAACTGCTTTATTTTTCTCTTCATTTAAAGTCTAGTAGCATGTATTCAGTTGTTTTTTAGCTATATCACATGTCCCATGTCCCAAAGTGACTCTCTTTAAGGTTTTCTTGTTAGAAATACTGGAATAGTTTGCTGCCTCATTCTCCAGCTCATTTTACAGATGAGAAAACTGGGGCAAACAGGGTTAAGTGGCTTGCTCAGAAATTCACAACTAGTAAGTGTTTGAGGCCAGATTTGAACTCAGAAAGAGGAACCTTCCTGATTCCAGACCTGTCTTTGAGCCACTTCACTGCTCCAGTTCACATTGAGCAATAATGAAAAACTTTCTTGGCCATGGCCTTGTCTGTTCAATTCCATCTTCCCATCCCTTTCACTCCACTGAGGATATTCACATATGAAGATATTCATCTCCACATACTCTAATTTATCCTATATCATCATAAATTTAGAACTAAAAGGGATCTCAACTTAATGCCCTTATTTTAGAAATAATGAAATAGGATCTGAGGGAGGTAGAATAATTTTCCAAAGGTTAGAGAGCAAGTATTGGAAGTGGGATTTAAACCTAGGTCTTTTGATTCCAAAGTAAAGTTTTTCCACTTTGCCATCTGCCTTACTGCTGATATAGAGGAGACACTCAGTTTCAGAGAAACCTGTGAAGACATGTAAGAACTGAATATGAAGTGAGCGAAACTTGAAGAATATTTTATATAACATCATTAGCCAGACAATAAATTTGAAAGACTTAAGAACTCTGATCAATGTAATGACCAAACAGGATTCAAGAGGACAAGTGGTGCATGCTATCCACATCTTGACAGCTAAAGGGTTGGAATATAGATTGAAATGTATTTTTCTTAGTTATGATCAATGCAGAAATTCATTTTATTTCATTATGGTTACATTTGGATTTTGTTTCTCTCTCTAACAATGGGTACAAGGAGGTGGTGTGCAGAGAAAATTTTTAAAATGGAGTTTCCTCAGGACTCCAAGGAACTCTTCTGGAGTGAGGATATGAATAAAATTTACAAAATGTCCCCCTAGCCAATTTGCTGAGAGTAACAAAAATATAATGCGGAAAGGGACTGGAAGAAGCATGAGGGAACTGGTTTAACAGGACTATTACCTCAACCATCTGTCTATATTCTCTGTTTGATCCCAGAATGAAAATTTCAGAGGAAGTTATTTTGAAGTTTTAAGACTTGGTGGTTTGATGACAAAAATTCTCAAATTAGCTTCTGAATCTGAATTCAGCAAATATATGAAAGGTATAACTTCCCTTTCTGTCATTTCGCTTTCCTTACTGGCCACAAATTAGGAAGGACTACAGAGAAGAAAGTAGAGGAAGGACAACTGGCATGATTTTGCCACTTGGTCATGGTAGTAAGCAAATGTCTCTTTTTGTCTCTTTTCTGCTTATTCTTTTCTGAGTGGGTAACCAAGCAACAAACTCAGAGGCATGTGTCACTAAAACTATTTGAATGAAGAAGTTCAATGATTTCTTGGCTTTGGATAAGAAATACAAAATCTTTTCCAAGTAACAAACTGCCTGAAAATTAAAATGGATAAAATAGATGCTAATTACTTTGTGATAATAAAGAGATAAAAATATGATAATTTGGCTGAATGAAAAAGAAGACTGAATAAAGAAGAAATTGTAAGGTACCTCATATCAAATGTAATTGCCCTAGAGAACAAATGGAGAAGAGAAAACTTAATAATTGGACTCCCAAAACAAACAAAAAAGAGCTGTCATTTAAAAATAAATGTATATTTTAAATTATATACAAAGCAAGAAAACCAAAAAAGGAAATAAATAAAACATGGGCATGTGTCCAGCAGAACATTAGGGAGGATCCAATTCATTTCAAGACAACATATACAATAATAGCAGAAATTATGTCATTGCTTCCTTGTAGGTTTTTTTTTGGCTTTGCTGTGCTCTTTTGACTTATTTTCCCCCCTTTCATCCCCTCCACCTTCCCAAGCAGGCTGCATTATGTACAGCCTCTATAGATATAGATATAAATATAGCTTTAGCTATAGATATAGATTTTTCCCCCACATCCTCACACACCTCTTTATATAGATGTATCTATAGACACACATACATATTCCTATACACATACATAGCCTCTAACACAGTATTAATATGACTGACATAATGTAGATTTCTCTCTTCATTGAATCTTTAAGTTTAACTTTGAGATCAGTGAATACAGACCCTACATTTTTTCTAATAAATTCTACTCTTGATCCTAGTTGTACTTTTGTGCATTATCTCTTATTTTTATCCCTAACTTTTCTACTTTAATACTATTCCTTAAACAACTTTGCCAATACTTAATCTCCCCTACTCATGGATTCCTCCCTTATTTTCTCTCTCTACAATTTTCCTCCCTCTTTATGCCATTCCCATTAATCTACACATCTCATCCCACTGTCCCCACACACCCTTATATACCCCATCTAATCCTATTCCCTACCCCTTGTTTCTTCATAGATTTTGGAGGTTGCTATATCTTTCATGGTATGTATATATATATATATATATATATATATATATATATATATATATATATATATATATATATATATATATATATATATATATATGTGTGTGTGTGTGTGTGTGTGTGTGTGCACATGCATATATGTATATATATGTATACATATACATATACATATACATATATATATGTATGTATTTATGTATGCATGTAGGTTTCCCTATTAAACCCATTCCCAATGTGAGTAGGTTTTTACAACTACCAGCCCTCCTTCACCATCTAATGCTTCTCTGTCAGTTCTTCTTCTTAACCTTATTCATACAGCCTAATTACTATTTCTACTTTTTTCTGACAGTTTTGCTTTTTAGAGTCAGATCATACTCAAATCAGCCCCAATCCTGTTCAAGTCTAATTGTAGCTCCAGTATATTTGAATTGGGCTTTTTTATTTGTTTTTTTTTTCTTTCTCATAGAACTTTTTCTTTGACCTGGGGGTTCAAAAAGTCTTAAAAGGGGATTTCCCAGAGCTCTTAGAACCAAAGTGCAAAGAAAAAACAAAGAAAATCCACTGGTCAAGTCCTGAAAGAAATTTCAAAATGAAAATTCTTCAGGAATGTTATAGTCAAAGCCTAGAGCTTCTAGGACAAGTAAAAAATACTCCAAGAACAAGAAAGAAAAAAAAGTAAAGCACTAAGGAACTACAGTAAAGTTAGAACTGCTACTATAAATGATTGCATAGCTTGAGACAGAAAATACTAAAAGGCAAAGTATATGAAGTGATGAAAGTTTACATTGAAAAATAACTTGTCAGGCAAAACTGAGTATAATTATAAATAGAAAAGAATCAATATTTAATGAAATGAAAAGAATACAGAAAGCCTAACACCCAGATCAAATGGCCATCTGTACACATAGTCTCTTGTTCATTATGATGGTGTATCTTAGGGGATTGCAGATGGCAACATACCAGTCAAAAACCATCACAGCCAGAAGCACACACTCTCTACAGCCCAAGCCAAGAGAAATAACCATTTATGGAGCACATCCTATGAAGGAAATGGATTTTCTCTCAGACATCAAATTTATAAGCCCTGAAGGAATAGAGCAGGATGTGTAACAGATATCTAAGAAAGAGTTTTTCCCCAGGAGTGTGATGGTAGGGATCTAATATTAGGATTATCATATAATGATAATCCTAATAGGATCATCAGATACATTATTAGGCAGAGTATATAAAGAGACAGTGAGACCTGGATAATGAGAAAGACCAAGCAGAAAAAAAGTCAGTCATAGGGGTGTAATGCCCTTTGTTCATGTTATTGCATTTGGGTTACCTTTAGGATTCAGGGAAAGACATAGTTCATAGAAGATGAAATTGAATAATGTCAATGATTTTACACTTCTAATAACTTATAATCATTTCCTCTATGATTTCATATTCTGTATTTCAGGGCATATTGGGGAAAAAATGAAAAAATGTGACAACAAATTAAGGTATATGTAGTATCTTTCTGGAGGTCCCTGTTCGGGCACCAGAATGTAGTGTGCTTTCTAGAGTCCCCAGGCTGGGGTGCCAAAATATATAATCCAGACTAGCTCTCTGGAGGATTTTGGGACCAGCCCAAGTCCTTGGTCTTAGTGGAGGAGTGAAGGAGGCAGGAGACTCACAAGGATGGTCAAAGATGGAATGTCTATACCTTAGTATGATTACATTATTACACCACACTAAGCATATGTCAACTAGAGAACCATTATATCATCATATCATATTGAGCAAGTGCTAAGTAGCATTACATCACCACAACACCCAGTTCAAAATAAGCACCCTGCTATTGATATGTAAATGCCTCTCTTTACTGTAAGTATCCCTTGCTTCAAGTAGAACACAAGTGGTAATGGCCTCCTTGACTTCTCAGGAAGGTTGACAGCCCTTCAGGGAGATTGGGAGCCAAACCAGACATTTTCATCAGGTTCCCTTTGGGCTAAAAGGCCTTATACCTCACCCAGAGTTTCCCCACTATCTGTAGTCCTCTATAGGTATATATTATCCCAGGTACATGAAAATACAGCTAAGAATAAATAAAAAATATTGGCAATAAATAAACATGAATACATATATGTATATGTGTATCTGGCACTTTATTTTAAAAATATTTTTATTTTATTTGATTTTTTGCAATAACTATGAAAGTGATATATTGAATTTACTCATAATTCAGGCATACTATGTAGTTCCTTATAATCTTATTTTTCCTAATTATTCTATCAAATCATTGTTCTTTCTTCCATATTCTACATAGAACATTTCTGTTTACCCTCTCTCTAAGATTCAGAGCTCCTCAGTTTATGCCAAGGAACTTAGGTGGGTTATTTCACCTTTCTAAAAAAATTAAATTGTTTTAAGCACATTTCTTAATAACGACTTGGTGGGTTTAAGTAGAACCAAACACATTTCTCTCCATTTACATTTTTCCTAGGTTTCAATACAAATGCAAATGGTTTTTAATAATGCTTGTTTATATAGCCATCTGTTTTCTATTATATTTAATGTTCATCATTGGACTAAGAATTGGATTTCTATAATTCAAATTAAGAAATATTTCAAGATATTGCCAGACTTAACATAATATTGTCTCTTTCATCCTAGGGCCATGACATTATTTAGAGAAGAGAGCAGCATTATTTTTTCCATAACGCTTAAATGTTTACTTTTACTCTGCAAAATTCTAAAAGTACAACTACTTGTTCTAGCTGTCAATTTAATTCCCCATCTCATTTCACTGCCTTGAATCCCAATGTTGCTTAGGGAATCTGTGTATTCTCAGAAGTAATTTAAATTTGTATATAGAAACTATTTGGAAGTCAACAAGTTTAGGATGTTTTATGGATAATGCCATAAGTCTAATTACACAAAGTTGCTTTAATTAACACCACATTAAAATATTTTAAAAAAGAAAGACCGTTGGTTTTCATTTTGTCAACTCAAATAGCAAGAAACAAGCAAATGTATGAGTAACTGCCCAATTTTCCACATTTCCTTTAATTTGCTGGGAAGGCAATGCTGGTTTTTCTTCTTTGACAAATCTATCTCCCTGGTTCAGGTCCTCATCACCTCAAAACAGGACTACAGCATTAATTTACTGGTTGATCTGCCTAATTTGTCACTCTTCCCACTCCAGTCAGTCTTTCACTCATCTGTCAAAGTGAAAGAGAGATCTGATCATGTCATTTTCCTATTCGGTAAACTACAGTATATCCCTATTACTTTCTAAATCAAATTTAAAATTCTGTTTGCCCTAAATTAACCCCTTCCTAGCCTTCAGATCTTCTTATATCTTACTCTACTTCCATATATTCTGTATTCCACAGGGACCCCCTTAATATTCCTTTCACAAAACTCTATCTTCTGACTGAGTAATTTTACTAGCTATCTGTCATTGATGAAACTGTGATCTTTCATGTCGATGTCCTAGTTCCTAGTTTCACTGTTTTCCTTCAAATCTCAGCTACAGAACAAAATATATCAAAAACTTTTTTCAGTCCTTCATTCAGATAAGAACCTACTATCTGCAAATATCCTGCATATATATTGTTTGTACACAGTTGTTTGCATGTTATACTCTTTACCCCAATAAGACTGTAAATTTCTTAAGAATATAATTTTTTAACCTTTTTTATATCCTTAGTGCTTAGCACATTGCCTGGTAACATGGCACATACTTAATAAAAGCTAGCTAGGGGCATGAATCCAAATCCTAGTCTAGATTAGCCTGTCTACATTTCTAATGGTCCCATAGTTTCCTTCTGATGAAAATAGAATATTGACATATATATAGCAGGATTAATTTCGGTTACTGCTAGTAGAATGGGTGGATCCTATGAGTAAAAACTACCAGATTCATACAGACTTAAAGAGAATTCTTAAATGGAGTCCTAAAAGCAGTTCTGTAGTTTTCTCAAAATTGATTTTTTTTCTCATGTATTCCTTAACATTTTTTTAATCAATAACACTGGCATTTATTCTACTTGTTTATGTGAAAGATATAATATACTGATTTACAGAACTGAAATTCAAAAGAAAATCTTGACAATTTAATATAACGGGCTTCCTCATCAATCTTCATGTGTATGGAGTAAAGACTCTTGGCAGAGTGAATTGTCTCTAGATTAGGAAGAAAAGACCTGGATTTTTTTATTCTCAGCCCTTTGTATACCAGAATAAAATATGGAGGCTTCATCAAAGATTTGAGACTGTAATTATTGTGACTGGGCCACAAAAACAAAAAATCAAAATATCAGAATCTAAGTGATGAAGGCTATAAAGTAAAGGGATGTAATATTGGATGACAACTAAAAGAGATTTTTACCTAAGGAAACAAAGAGAAATAAGGCTCTATGTCTTTCCTCTTTTGAAATTAGTTAAGCTTTTCTTGGAAAATTGTCTTCCTTTTATTCCCAAGTGAGAAAGCATATATTTCCCGAGTTTTTATTTTAAAAAATATTTCCATCTCTTGCTAAATGACTATGGGGGCAGTCATATGATTTGGAAATGTAGTTTATACTATTTACATGAGTAATAAAAAAGCTAATGCATGTACAATTTATTTAAGCCTTCTTAGATCCCTGAAAAGATAATTAAAGAAATATCTTCATGATATATATGTATTTGTATCTTCCATACTCTTTTATTATTTTAAAACTTTTTTGTTAAAACTTTTTATTTTCAAAACATACACAGGGATAATTTTTCAGCACTGACCATTCCTAGCAAAACCTAGTGTTTCAAATTTTCCCCATCTGCTCACTCCCTCTCCTAGATGGCAAGTAATCCAACAGACTTTAAACAAGTTAAAATATATATTAAATCCAATATATGTGTACAAATTTATATAAATATTTTGCTACACAAGAAAAATCAGATCAAAAAGGTAAAAAAAAATGAGAAAGAAAACAAAATGTAAACAAAAAAAAAAAAAAAGAGTGACAATGCTATGTTGTTATCTATACTCAGCTCGCACTATCCTCTCTTTGGGTATACTAGGTTTTCTTCATCACAAAATCATTGGAACGGGCCTCATCTCATTGTTGAAAAGAGCCACGTCCATCAGAATTGATTATCATATAATCTTGTTGCTGTGTACAATGATTTCCAGCTTCTGCTTATTTCACTTAACATAAGTTTATGTAAGTCTCTCCAAATGTCTCTAAAATCATCCTTCTGATCATTTCTTATAGGACAATAATATTCCATAACATTCATATGCCATAAGTTATTCAGCCATTCTCTAATTAATGGGCATCCACTCAGTTTCTTGTTTCTTGCCACTACAAAAAAGGTTGTCACAAGCATTTTTGCAAATGTGCAACCTCTTTCCCTTCTTTATGATCTCTTTGAGATATAAACTCAGTAGAAAAAGTGCTGGATTAAAGGGTATGGATATTTTGATTGTCCTTTAGGCATTGTTCCAAATTGGTTGAATCAGTTCATAACTCCATCAACTATATGTTAGTGTCCAGTTTCCCCACATCCCCTCCATATTTGTTATCTTTTCCTATCATCTTAGCCAATTTGAGAGGTGTATAGTGGTACCTTAGAATTGTTTTAATTTGCATTTCTCTGAACAATAATGATTTAGAGCACCTTTTCATATGTCTGTAAATGGTTTCAATTTTTTTATCGAGAAAATTATCTGTTCATACCTTTTGACCATTTATCAGTTGGAAAATGGCTTGAATTCTTGTAAATTTCTGTCAATTTTCTATATATATTAGAAATGAGATCTTTATCAGAACCTTTGAATCTAAAATATTTTTCCCAGTTTATTGCTTCCCTTATAATTTTGTCTGCATTGGTTTTGTTTGTACAAAACCTTTTTAATAATAAAATCAAAATTAACCATTTTTCATTCAATAATATACTCAAGTTCTTCTTTGGACACAAATTGCTTCCTTTCCCACAGATCTGAGAGGTAAACTACCCTTTGATCTTCTAATTTGCTTATAATATCACTCTTTATGTCTAAATCATGAACCCTTTTTGACCTTATTTTGGAATACAGTGTTAGATGTAGATCAATGCCTACTTTCTGCCATACTAGTTTCCAATTTTCCTAACAGTTTTTTGTCAAATAGTGAGTTCTTATCCCAAAAGCTGGGGTCTTTGGGTTTGCCAAATACTAGATAGTTATTGTCATTGACTATTTTGTCCTGATCTATTCCACTGATTGGCTGCAGTATTCTGATTGGTTTTCTGGAGGTCTCTGGAGCAGCCTTCAGCAGAGTAATCACCTTGAGAATAGCAAAGAATGATAATTTGGTTACCTCATTACCTACTCTAATTCCTTTAATATCTTTTTCTTCTCTTATTGCCAAACTAACATTTCTAATACAATATTCAATAGCAATGATGATAGTGGACAATCCCTAATCTTATCAGGAATGTTTTCAGTTTGTCACCATTACATATGAGGCTTGCTAATGGTTTAAATGGATGCTTTTAGTCATTTTAAGGAAAACCCCACTTATTCCTATATTCTCTGGTCTTTTTAATAAGAATGGATATTGGATTTTGTCAGATGTTTTTTTCTGTATCTACTGAAATAATCATATTGTTTTTGTTTGTTTGTTTGTTTGTTTTGGTTATTGATATATTTAATTATGCTAATAGCTTTCCTATGCAGCTAGCCTGCATGCCTGGCATAAATTCTAATTGGTCATGGTATATCATCCTGGGGATGACTTTCTTTAATCTCTTGCTGATATTTTATTTAAGATTTTTGCAACAATATTCATTAGGGAAATTGGTCTATAATTTTTTTTCTCTGTTTTAACCCTACCCAGGTTTAGGTATCAATGCCATATCTGTGACATAAAAGAAATTTGTTAGGATTGCTTCTTTCCCCATTTTTTCAAATAATTTGCATCGTATTGGAATTAATTTTCTTTAAATGTCTGGGAGAATTCACATGTAAATCCATCTGTCCCTGAAAATTTTTTTCTTAGGGAATTAATTAATAGCTTGTTCTATTTCCTTTTCTAAAATGAGACTATTTAAAAAATCTCAATTATTGCTCTAATTTCTGATTCAATTATGGAAAGTTTTCCCTTTTAATTTTTCATAATAACAATTTGTTTTATTTTTCTTTCCTTTTTCTAATCAAATTAACTAAAGGTTTATCTATTTGGCTGGTTTTTCATTAAACTGACTTGACTTTATTTTTTAATTCAATAGTTTTCTTACATTAAATTTTATTAACCTCCCCTTTTATTTTCAGAATTTCAAATTTAGTATTTAATTCTTTTTCTAGCTTTTTTAGTTGCAAGCTCAGCTAACTGATCTTTTCTTTCTCAATTTTATGCAAGTAAGCATGGAGAGATATAAAATTTCCCCTTATTATCACTTTGGCTGCATTCCACAAATTGGGTATGTTGTCTCATTATTGTCATTCCTTTGGATGAAATTAATGATTATGTCTATGATTTTTTTCTTTCACCCATTCATTCATTAGGATTGGATTATTTAATTGCCAATTAATTTTTTGCTACTTTCCTCTGGCCTTTTATTGCATGTAATTTTTACTGCATCATGATCTGAGGAAAATGCATTTACTATTCCTGCTTTTATGCATTTGATTTTGAGGGTTTATGTCCTAATACATAGTCAAGTTTTTGTACAGGTTTCATGTACTGGTGAGAAAAAAGTATATTCTTTTCTATCTCTATTCAATTTTTTCCAAAGGCCTATCATCCCTAACTTTTATAGGATTCTATTTACCTTCTTAACTTTCTTATTTATTTTGCACTTTAATTTATCTAGTTTTGTGAGAGCAAGGTTGAGATCCCCAGCTAGTATAGTTTTATTGTCTAATTCATCTTTCAGATCTTTTAACTTCTCCTCTAGGAACCTGGATGCTATACCACTTAGTGAATATATGTTTACTATTGATATTACTTCATTATCTATGGTACAGTTAAGTAGGATGTAGTTTCCTTCCTTCTCTCTTTTAATTAGATCAATTTTTACTTTTGCTTGATCTGAGATCAGGATGGCTACCTCTTCTTTAAAAAAAAAAAAAAAAAAAAAAAAAAAAAACTTCAGCTGAAGTATAATAGATCCTCCTCCAATCTTTTACCTTTACTCTGAATATATCACTCTGTTTTACATGTCTTGTAAACAACAAATTGTAGGATTCTGGGGTTTAATCCAATCTTCTATCTTCTTCCATTTTATAGAAGAGTTCATCCCTTTCACATTCACAGATAAAATTACCAACTCTGTATGTCCTTCATCTTGTTTTCTCCTAGTTATATTTTTCTCTTCCCTTTCTACCTTATTTTCCCAGCATTTGTTACAGAATACCCCATTTCTCAAACAGCTCTTCCCTTTTGCAACCTCTCACCCTTATTTTACCTTTCTCGGTCTACATCTGTTTTCCCATCTGTTAGCCTATCCTTTTTCTTTTCCCTTTTCCCTCTTACATTCTTATGGGGTGAAACAAGCTTCTCTGTGTAGGTAAATGAGTCTGATACATTCTCTTTGAGCCAAATATGATGAGAGTAAAACTCACACAATGCTCATTCCCCTCTCTTCTTTCCCTCAATTAAAATAGAACATTTTTTTCCTATTATTGAGATGTAATTTGCCCCATTTTAACTCCATTTTCCTCTTCTTCCAGTGGCTTTTTTATTATATCATCACAATAAAATCAAATTATACCTGCATCCTCTAAGTATACCCATAACATAGATGCAGATCTCAAGAATTAAACATATCTTCCCATATAGGGCTATAAGTTTCTTAACTTTTAAAATAAATTTATTTTTTTCCTTTTTAACTTTATCATGTTTCTCTTGAGTTTTGTATCTGAAGATCAAATTTTCTATTCATCTCTGTTCTTTTTATCAGAAATAAATGAAATTCACTTGTTTTACTGAATGTCCATCTTTTTTCTTTTTTTTTTCTGAAAGATGATGCTCAATTTTGCTGGATAGTTGATTTTTGGCTACAATCCAAATTTCTTTGCCTTTCAGAATTTCAGATTCCATGCCCTTCAATCCTTTAAAATGGAAGCTAGATAATCATGATTGTGTGCTCCTTGATATTTAAATTGTTTCCTTATAGCTGCTTGCAATATTTTCTCCTTGATTTGATAATTATGAAATATAGCTATGATGTTCTTTAGAGTTTTCCATTTTGAAATCTCTTTCAGGAGGTGATTGATGAATCTTTCAAAGGCTATTTTACCATCTGGTTCTAGGACATCCAGGCAGTTTTGCTTGATGATTTCCTGAAAGATGATTTCTAGGCTCTTTTTTTCATCATGGTTTTCAGTAAATCCAATAATTCTTATATTGTTTTTCCTAGATCTATTTTCCAGGTCAGTTGTTTTTCCAGTAAGATATTTTACATTTTCTTCTTTTTTTTTTCATTTTTTTTTTTGTTTTGTTTGACTAATACTTGAAGTCTCATTGAGTCATTCACTTCCATTTATTCCATGCTAATTTGAACTTTTAAATGAGCTGTTTTGTACATTGCATTTTTTCCATTTCACAGATTTTGTTTTTCAATGAATTGATTTCATTTTCATATCTATTTTGAAAGGAGTTATATGCTTTTTTTCATTTCATCAAATCTATTTTTAGAGTTTTCTTCAGACAATTTCTGATTTTCCTTTTCCAAACCCTCATTTCCTTCCCCCATTTTTGCTTCTCTCTCTTAAGATCCTTTTTGAATTCTTCTAATAGAGCCTTGTGAAATGGGGAACAACTATCACCCTATGGGCTTTATCTGGAGATGATTTGCCTTTTGGATACTCAGGGTTTGAGTTTTTTTCCTTCTCTTTCTACATAAAAGCTGTATATGGTCAGAGTTCTTTTTGCTTTTTTGCTCATTTTTTTAATGGTTGAGATCTGCTCTTAAGGTAAAGACTCAACAGCACATTTAGTTTTCCCTGGGGCTGGTGCTGCTAAATAACTTCAGGTGTTGGATAGGCATGGCCACATTCCCCCATTTTTCTGGGGTTCTGAGGACTATTTGTCTTATGTATTTGCTCTTGGGTGATTCACCTCAAATATGCCAAACTACAGTCTTGTAAACAGGACAGAGTAACCTAAGCACTTCGCAATAGAATTTCCATTTCGAGGAAGCTGCAATGCCTTGATTCCTGCCCTGGCTCACTGCCCCAGCTCCTATGTTGAGTCTGGGCGTGGCTGCCTCCTACTCTGCTCTATTGAAACATACTTTTACTAAAGTTCTTTCAAAGTATCTTCTTGAAATTTGTTGTGCTCCAAATATTTGTGAGTTCTGTCACTCCAAAATCAGTTTAGAGGCTTGATCTAGTGTTGATCTGAGGGGTACTTGAAGAGATCAGATACAGACAGATCTATTCTCTGTCATTCTGGCTCCACCATCTGAACTCATGTCTTAATAGAATTATTATGCTATCTAAGTAAAATGTTATTATTTCTGTTGTTGTCATTTGTTAACTCATATTTGACTCTATGCAACATCTTAGAAAAAAAAATCTGTGGAGGTTGGAGTGGTTTGACATTTCCTTCTCCAGGATGTTCTCATTTTGCATAGGAAGAACTTGGACAAATAGGGATAAAATGGCTTTCCCAGAGTAACACTGCTAGTAAGTATGAGAGACTGTATTCCTATTTTCTTCACTTCAGAACTTTATACCCTGTATCACCTAGGTACTCCAACTGTAAGGTATGCAGTGATATGTTTGTGATCTTCAGAGACTTTCATTAAAGGCAAAATAAATAATTTCTTTGACCCACAATCGAAATAATTGTATTGTAAACAAAATTTATACAGTTAGAATAATGAGAGAAATCATTGATTATGAAAAATATTTGCATCCAAAAAAGAGAAGAAAGAAGTAATTTCACCCACTAGATCAATGAGCATGCTTTTGTCACCTGAAAAAAAGTCTAAAAAGTACTATTAAAAGGATTTTTAATGATTGTTTAGAAAATGAAGTAGTGGAAGACGTAAACAAGATGAACAGTAGCAGGGAGAAATATAGTGAACTTTTCCCCTCCAAAATACAATTTCACACAGATCTAGAAAACAAATGACATTGATCCAAGAAAAAGTCAGTCATTTTTCTAGGTCAGAGTCAGCATAGGAAAACAAAGAGGTCCATAAACACTGAACATAGAGACTGGTCAGAAGTACAAAGGATGTTTTATTTCAGCACATAGAGAAATGCCCTGGGTATAGAAAAGGTCATACTTGCTTACTGACTTACTGAGACCCTATTTGCAGTATGGAAGAATACTGAACTATTTAGCTTTGTCTCTCCTTACCCACTCCTTAGTCACAGATCAAAGGAAGATGGAAGAGAGAGTCATTATATTCACAAGAACATTTGACAAAAATGCAAAAATATAAGGAGAGCGAAAGGGAAAGGAAGAGAAGAAGAAAGAGAATTACTCCAAAATATTTAGTAGCAAAGTGTCAAAAGAAAGCACAGACTAGTCACAAATTCAACTAAAATTGCTAATAGAGTTGTTGCAAAGGTTTGAAAAAAAAGATAAAAGTACTTTTATAAATAAAATGAATGTTAGAGGAAAACTGGAAAAAGTAATGAGAGTTATGCCGGAAAGAATTGGAAAGGGATTTCTTAGCTTTGGACAAGAAATACAAAAATCTAATTTAAGCAACAAGCTCTATGAAAATTTAAATGGACAAAAAAGAAGCTCAGTGAGATATTAAAATATGAAAATATAACCAAATGATTGAATAATGAAGAAAATATAAGGTACCTCATACCAAACGCAATTGACCTAGAAAACAAATGGAGAAGAGAAAGTTGAAGAATCATTGAACTAACCTGATAAAATAGAGAGCCTAATCATTATGTTTCAAGAAGTCTTAAAAAAAAAAAAAAAAAAAAAAAAAAAACATTTCCCAGAGCTGTTAGAATCCAAGAACAAAGAGAACTCAATAGGCATCTCCTGAAAGAAATTCCAAAATGAAAACACCCTTGGAATATTATATCCAAAATCCAGAGCTTTTAGGACAAATACAAATGCTTCAAGCATCCAAAAAGAAAATATTAAAACACTGAGGAGCCACCTAATTTAGAGTTGTACCATGAATAAATAGCTTGAGAAACTTTCTTAGCAAAATAGTATAATTCTAGAATGAAAAGAATGAAAATTTAATGAAATAGAAGGTTTTTGTTAACATTCTGATTAAAAAAAAGCTACACCAAATAGAAAATTTGAAGCATAAACATAAATCAAAGAAACATAAAATAGTAATCATGAATAAACAAACATAAGGGACTCAGTAATAAAAAATCACTAATATGTTTATGATAGGAATATGATACATATTTTCTCAGGACCTTTTAAAAGTTATATAAGGTATTGATGAGTATAATTTTTTTATTATTTTAATTCAAGAAATAAAATAAGCACTTCCATAATATAATAGAATAATAAAAAGGTGATCATATGAAACTACAAATCTGTTATATACAACTGACTATGTCTTTTAAATATATAATGAATTTATAACACTGGTTTGAAAAAAACCAGAATATTTAACCTGGAGAAAGAAAAATTTAATAAGAATAACAATTTTTATTACCAAAACATTATGATAACTTTAATTTGGCATTGTAAGGTTTGCAAAGCACATACATAGATTCTTTCCTTTGAAAACAGGGGACATGAGTGCTATCTTCAATTATTTCAAAAACATTAATATCAAATGATAATATTGCATAATATTATTGTTACTGTAACACATATTATAGATTAGCATTTATATAAGTCTATATTTAGAGAGATTAGATATAATTTTCAGGTATGAGTATCAATTACATGGTTTCTGAGATTCTTTTAAACTTTGATATTCTATGGTTCTGTAAAATATATATTGTAGGAGTTCAATAAATGTTTATTTGAATGAATACACAAATATATTTTATATTATCTAGAAACATGCATTTGTAATAGGATTCTGATAACATTACTGAATTTATTAAGCAGTAAAAGCAAAAATGTCCTAGAAAAACAAACAAACAAACAAACAAGATACTATTAGCCTTGAAACATTTCACTTTCTCGTCAAATACAGATTTTTCATAAGGACTTTTTCAACACCCTCTTTTACTTCCTTGTTCCTCAGGCTATAGATGATAGGGTTCAGCATTGGGGTCACTACCCAGTAAGATAGGCCAATGAGTTCATCAGAAGTTTTGGTATCCTTTGATTGGGGTTTCATATACATGAAAAGGGCTGAACCATAGAATAAGATCACTACAGTTAGATGGGCTGAGCAGGTAGAAAAGGCTTTCTTCCTCCCTTCACTAGAGTTGATCCTCAGAATAGTGGAAAGGATGAAGACATATGAGAAGAAAATGAGTAGCAAAGGGATGACTAAGAAAACAAAATTTCCAACTGTCATAATGAACACATTGAGGGAAATGTCTCCACAAATAAGCTTGAGAAGGGCCAGGATCTCACAGGTAAGATGGTCAATGATGTTGTCACAGAAAGGTCTCATCATAGCCAGCAGAGTGAGTAGCAGGGAATACAGGAAGCCTAACAGCCAGGTCCAAGTTGCCATCTGGATACAGAGTCCCTTGTTCATTATGATGGTGTATCTTAGGGGATTGCAGATGGCAACATACCGGTCAAAAGCCATCACAGCCAGAAGCACACATTCTGTACAACCCAATCCAAGAGAAATGACCATTTGTAGTGCACATCCAGTGAAGGAAATGGACTTTCTCTTAGACATGAAATTTACAAGCATTGGAGGAATAGAGGAGGATGTGTAACAGATATCTAAAAAAGAGAGGTTTGCAAGGAAAAAATACATTGGAGTGTGAAGGCGGGGATCTAGTATACTAATGATAATGAGGATGCTATTTCCTAATAGGATCACCAGATACATTATAAGGCAGAGCACATAAAGAGATATCTGGAGAGCTGGGTAATGAGAAAGTCCAACCAGAAAAAATTCAGTCACAGTGGTGTAATTCCCTTTGTTCATGTTATTACATTTGGGTCACCTGTAAAATTTAAGGAAGGAAACAGGTTATAGGAGTTGAAATTGAATAACATCAATTATTTATGTTTCTAATAATATGTAATCATTTCTCCTTTTAGTCTTACATCTTGTACTCCTGGGTATGTAGGAAAGAAAATGAAATAATGGCCTACAAATTAAGGTACATATTATTCCATATATATAATAGTACAATTAAAGATAAATAAAAATATTGACAATAATTAACTATATATTTATCTATCGCTGTATACTTTACAAGTTGTTTTTGCATTTTTATCTCTTTTGATTTTTCACAATAACATAAATATTGAAATATGATTGAAATATGTGTTTAAATCCTGATACTGACATAGTTTAAATGGGTGAACATGAGTAAATCCCATAACCTCAAGAATCCTAAGGAAACTTTATAAGCTTTTGACAGAAGACTGTACAATCTGCATTGTTGCAGAGAACTTATATAATGTGACTTTATCACACTGACATCTTCATACATTTGGACTGAAACTTCCAAGATTATCTCCTTCTCCTACAAATTTGCTATAACTCAGGGTATATTAAGTAAACTGCCTTTGGCTATACAAGCAGTATGTGACACTGTCAGGACTAAGATATAAAGTTTTGGCTATGGATGTATAGCATGGTGCTTGAAACATGGTTAAGATGTATTAATTCTTTTTAAAGTAATTCATTTGTTTTCATCAACCTAGAGTTTTACACTTCAACTTTACTTATAAAATGATAATATAGGAAAAATAAATTAAGCATCATATATTCCTGTGTTGCAATTGGATAAATTACCTAAATGTACATTAATTGTAGAATTAAACTTAAATTAATTAGATCTAGTTGGTTCAAATGAGTTCATTTCTATTTCTTACCTAAGTAATAAGGCAACCCTATAAGTTTCCTCAATTTTTCTGAGTTACTTATTTCTGAGAAAGAAGCACGCTTCTGCTTTATAAAATGAAAATTTCGAGGTTCTTTCCACCAAGAAAGAGGAAATTAGAGAAATAATAAGGAGTTACTTTGCCCAACTTTATGCCATTTGATAAATTAAGTGAAATGGATGACTACCTCCAAAAATAAAGGCTTCCTTGATTAACAGAGGAGGAGATAAATTGCTTAAATAGTCCCATTTCAGAAAAAGAAATAGAACAAGCTATTAATCAACTCCCCAGGAAAAATTCCCCAGGCCCAAATGGATTTACATGTGAATTCTACCAAACATTTAAAGAACAATTAGCCCCAATATTATATAAACTATTTGAAAAAAAAAGGGGATGAAGGAGCCCTACCAAACTCCTTTTATGACACAGACATGGTACTGATACCTAAACCAGGTAGATCGAAAACTTAGAAAGAAAACTATAGACCAATTTCCTTAATGAATATTGATGCCAAAATCTTAAATAGGATATTAGCAAAAAGACTTCAGAAAATCATCCCTAGGATAATACACTATGATCAAGTAAGATTTATACCAGGAATGCAGGGCTGATTCAATATTAGGAAAACTATTATTATAATTGACCATATTAATAATCAAATTAATAAAAACCATATGATCATCTCAATAGATGCAGAAAAAGCATTTGATAAAATCCAATATCCATTCCTACTAAAAACAGTTGAGAGTATAGGAATAATCAGGAGCATATATTTAAGACCATCAGTAAGCATAATATGTAATGGAGATAAACTGGAACCTTTCCCAGTAGGATCAGGAGTGAAACAAGGTTAACCACTATCACCATTACTATTCAATATTGTATTAGAAATGCTAGTCTCTGCAATAAGAGTCGAGAAAGAGATTAAAGGAATAAGAGTAGGTAATGAGGAAATCAAACTGTCACTCTTTGCAGAGGATATGATGGTATACTTAGAAAACCCCAGAGATTCTAATAAAAAGGTGTTAGAAATAATTCACAACTTTAGCAAAGTTGCTGCATACAAAATAAATCCACACAAGTCATCAGCATTTTTATACATCACCAACAAAATGCAACAGCCAGAGATACAAAGAGAAATTCCATTCCAAACAAATGTCGACAGTATAAAATATTTGGGAATCCATCTACCAAAGGAGAGTCAGGAATTATTATGAGCAAAATTACAAAACACTTGCCACAAAAATAAAATCAGATTTAAATAATTGGAAAGACATTCAGTGCTCATGGATAGGTCAAAAAATATAATAAAGATGACAATACTCCCCCAAACTAATTTATTTATTTAGTGCTATACCAATCAGACTCCCAAGAAACTATTTTAATGACCTAGAAAAAATAACAACAAAATTCATATGGAAGAATAATAGGTTGAGAATTGCAAGGGAACTAATGGAAAAAAGGTCAGAGGAAGGTGGTCTAAAACTATATTAAATAGCAGCAGTCACCAAAACCATTTGGTATTGGCTAAGAAATAAGACCAGTTGATCAGTGGAACAGATTAGGTACAAAGGACAAAAAAGGGTACATCTATAGCAATCTAATCTTTGACAAATCCAAAGATACCAACATTTGAGATAAAAATTCATTATTTGGAAAAAAAACTATTGGGAAAACTGGAAATTAATATGGCAGAAATTAGAGATGGATCCACACTTAACACCATATACCAAAATAAGATCAAAATGGGTCCATGATTTAGGCATAAAGAATGAGATCATAAATAGATTAGAGGAACAGAAGATAGTCTATCTCTCAGACCTGTGGAAGAGGAAGGAATTTATGACCAGAGGAGAACTAGAGATCATTATTGATCACAAAATAGAAGATTTTGATTACATCAAACTAAAAAGTTTCTGTACAAACAATACTAATGCAAACAAGGTTAGAAGGGAAGTAACAAAATGGGAAAATATTTTTACAGTCAAAGGTTCTGATAAAGCTCTCATTTCCAAAATATATAGAGAACTGACCCTAATTTATAAGAAACCAAACCATTCTCCAATTGATAAATGGTCAAAGGCTATGAACAGACAATTCTCAGATGATGAAATTGAAACTATATCCACTCATATGAAAGAGTGTTCCAAATCACTACTGATCAGAGAAATGCAAATTAAGACAACTCTGAGATACCACTACACACCTGTCAGATTGGCTAAGATGACAGGAACAAATAATGATGAATGTTGGAGGGGATGTGGGAAAACTGGGACATTAATACATTATTGGTGGAGTTGTGAAAGAATCCTGCCATTCTGGAGAGCAATTTGGAACTATGCCCCAAAAGTTATCAAACTGTGCATACCCTTTGATCTACCAGTGCTACTATTGGACTTATATCCCAAAGAAATATTAAAGAGGGGAAAGGGACCTGTATGTGCCAAAATGTTTGTGGCATCTCTTTTCATAGTAGCTAGAAACTGGAAGATGAATGGATGTCCATCAATTGGAGAATGGTTGGATAAATTATGATATGTGAAGGTTATGGAATATTATTGCTCTGTAAGAAATGACCAGCAGGATGAATTTAGACAGGTTTGAAGAGACTTAATGAACTGATGCTGAGTGAAATGAGCAGAACCAAAATATCACTATACACTTCAACAACAATACTGTATGAAGATGTATTCTGATGGAAGTGGATATCTTCAACATAAAAAAGATCCAATTCACTTCCAGTTGATCAATGATGGACAGAAACAACTACACCCAGAGAAGGAACACTGGGAAGTGAATGTAAACTTCTAGCACTACTGTCTATCTACCCAAGTTACTTATACCTTCGGAATCCAAAACTTAACGTGCAACAAGAAAATGGTATTTACACACATATATTGTATCTAGGTTATAATGTAACACATGTAAAATGTATGGGATTGCCTGTCATCTAGGGGAGGGAGTAGAGGGAGGGAGGGGAAAATTTGGAAAAATGAATACAAGGGATAATGCTATAAAAATTACTCATGCATATATGCTGTTAAAAATTATAATAATAAAATTAATTTTTAAAAATAAAAATAAAACTAACCTTTCTGTCCCTGTTTTTGACTTTTTCCTAAGATTTTGCCCCAGCAATTATTCCTATCCTTTTCTGTTGCTCTTTTTTTTACAGAATCTGTACTCCTTACATCTATATTCAGATCTTTCTTTTTCTCAAAGAAAACTTCTCTCCTGGTCCTGCTATCATCCCTCTATCTCTTTTTCATTATTGTTAAACTTCTTTTTGAGCTATCTTAAATTTACTCATAAATCAGTCATACTGTAGTTCCTTGTAATCTGTTTTTTACCCCTAACTATGCTATCAAATATTTTCTCTTTCTTCCATATTCTACACATAATAATTTTTTTTTACCTTCCAGTGTGAGATTCAAAGCTCCTCTTCAGTTCATGCCAAGGCACTTAGGTAAATTATTCCACCTATCTAAACAAAAAAATAACTGTTTTAAGCACATTTCTAATAATAACTTGATGTTTTAAGATAGCAACAAACACATCTCTCTCCATCTTCATTTTTCCTAGGTTTCAATGTGGATGCAAATCATTTTTAAAAAGATTTCTTTATATAGCCATCCTTCTCTTTAATCATACTTAATACTCATCACTGGACAAAGGATTAGATTCTTATAATTCAAATTTAGAAATACTTCAAGATATTACCAGATTTAACAAAATGTTGTCTCTTTCACTAGTGTCATGGCATTTGAGAAGTGAGTAAAATTATATTTTTCCATTCCTGTCTGTGAACCCTGCAAACTTCTAAAGATACCATTGGTCCTAGATGCCAACTTAACTCCCCTTCCCTTGAACCCCATTATTCCTTAGGGACTCTCCATGTTCCCTATAGTAATTTAAAGTTGTATGTAGGAACTAAGTGGAAGTTAACAAGTTTAGGATGCTTTATGGATAATGTCATGAATCTAATTACACAAAACTTATTATACTGCTTTAATTGATGCCACATTAAATAATATGTAAAATGGAAAGACACTTAATTTTCATTTTGTCAGCTTAACCAGCATGAGACTGACACAATTATTCTGAGAGACTCAGCCAAATTTCCCATATTTCTATAATTTTTCTGAGAAGCAGTTCTTCTTTGATACTTCGACCACCCTGCTTCAGGCCCTCATCACTTCAAAACTGGACTATAGAAGTAATTTGCTGGTTGATCTTTTTAATCTCTCCCCACTCCAGTCAATCTTTTACTCAATCTTTCACTTAAGAGTGTGAGAATGTTTTTTTTTCCTTTCTATCCCTAGTGCTTAGCACAATACCTGGTAACATAGTCGATATTAGTAATGCTATCTGGTCTAATAAATAACAGATATGGAACATTCTAAAGCAAAATTCTCATCCTCTTCACATATGCATTTTCCCCAACTCCTTACATAGAGTGTGCATGCATACTGTTATCTATTGAGTTATGAATTTATTTCCTAGAGTAGATTAGATTTTTGATTCTTCTGACCATGAATGAGACTGACTAATAATTTTCTTACTTTTTTTCCCCCCTGAGGCTGGGGTTAAGTGACTTGCCCAGGGTCACACAGCAAGGAAATGTTAAGTGTCTGAAATCAGATTTGAACTTGGGTCCTCTATCCACTTCTCCACCTAGCGGCGCCCAATAATTTTCTTTTGGCAAAAGTAGATTGATGACAGATATATAGTAGTATTTTTGGATTAACTTTGCTGCTGATAGAATGACTAAACCCAAAGAGTAATGACTATTGAATTCATACAGATTTAAAGGAAGATCTCAAATAAATTCTTTAAAGTAAGTCTCATGGTGGAACCATGATGGTGGAGTAAAGGCAGGAGCTCACCCAACCTTTCTCCCAAACCACTCCAAAATATTTTAATGTCTAAATAAATTTTAGAGTGTCACAAGACTTAAAGAGATGAAGTAGAACATTTTCCAGCCAAAAGCAACTTAGAGGGTTGGGAGAAAAAGGTCTTTGGAACCAGGATGGGAGCCCAGCATGTAATACTAGTGCAGGCTACATTTGAGCAGCTCCTGTGCCAGTCCCAGCCCAGGCCCAGGCTCCTGCCAGTAAAGCAGGAACAGATCTAGGGACCTCTGCATCAGAGGCAGAGCTGACTTCCAGACCTCTCAGCCCAAAGATAACAAACAAGAATTTGAAGGTCAGCAGAAAAGTTCTGTGGCAATAAGATGGGGGTTCAGCAAGCAGTCCCAGCACAGCCTGTACTGGTACAGTTCCAGTCCTAGCCACGGCCAACACAGAACCAGAAGTAGCAAAGCAGTACTCAGTTGCTTAGCACAGGAAATCTTATAGCTACAGTAAGGTGGAGTCTCTTAACAATCCCAGAGCATAAAAGAGTACTTGTGGTCAAGTCCTAGAAAGTAACAAAAGAAAGGGCAGATCAAGGAAGGGAGTAGTCAATAGCAAAACACTTTTGATAAATGAGGAAGAGAGAATAGAATAAATGGGAGGGGGAGAAATACAGTTAGTAATAGTAATTATAAAAAAGAATTCCCTATATATTTGAAATATTTGAAGAAGCTCTCTTCTCAGAGCAAAGAGATGGAAAGTGAGGGGTGCCCATCAAGTGGGGAAGGGCTGAATAAATTGTGATGTGCAATTGTCATGGAATATTGTTGTTCTATGGGAAAAGATGAACAGGATGCTCTCAAAAAAATGACACCTTGAAAGTCCTCTATGAACTCAAGTAAAGTGAAATATACAGTATACAAAGGAAAAGTGATGTTTTAGAATGACTAATTGTAAATGAGTTTGATATTCTCAGCAGAAGTGTGATCTATGATTAATCCTAGGGACTTATAATGAAAAATCCTATTCATATCCAGAGAAGAAATTGATTGTGTTTGAATATAGACTGAAGCATTCTCCCTCCCTCCCTCCCTCCCTCTCTCTCTCTCTCTCTCTCTCCTCCCTCCCTCCCTCCCTCCCTCCCTCCCTCCTCTCTCTCTCTCTCTCTCTCTCTCTCTCTCTCTCTCTCTCTCTCTCTCTCTCTCTCTCTCTCCCTCCCTCCCTCCCTCCCTCCCTCCTTCCCTCTCTCTCTCTCTCTCTCTCTCTCTCTCTCTCTCTCTCTCTCTCTCTCTCTCTCTCTTTCTCTCTCTCTCCAACTTTCTGTGTCTCTGTCTCTGTCTCTCTCGTTCTCTCTCTGTATCTGTCTCTTTTACTGAGGGTATTTTGTAGTTGGGGTGGGAGATCTATGTTTTCATTCACATTACTTTTATGGAAATGTTTTGCAAAAGTTCACATGTTTTTCCTTAATGGGGACTTGGGGTAGGGATAAGGGAGATAATCTGAAACTCAGAAGTTTCAAAAACAAATGTAAAAAAATATTTTAAATTTAAGTGGAGGAAAATATTAAACTTTTTTTAAAAGAATATCTATTGTTTTTAAAAGTCAGTTTCAAATCATCCCCAAATTATTTCATTTTCATATATCCCTTAGCATTTTTATCAATAACATTGATATTTATTTAATTTTTTATTTTGTTTTTTTTATTAATTTTTATAATTTTAACATTTTCTTTGACAGTACATATCCATGGGTAATTTTTTTTTACAACATTATCCCTTGTACTCCCTTCTGTTCTGAGTTTTTCCCCTCCTTCCCTCCATCCCCTCCTAGATGGCAGGCATTCCCATACATATTAAATATCTTATAGTATATCCTAGGTACAATATATATGTGCAGAACCAAATTTTGTTGTTATTGTTGTTGCAAAGGAAGGATTGTATTCAAAAGGTAAAAATAATCTGGGAAGAGAAACAAAACAAAACAAAACAAAACAAACAATAACAACAACAACAAAAACAATGCTCACAGTTTACACTCATTTCCCAGTGTTCCTTTTCTGGATGTAGCTGATTCTGTCCATCATTGATCAATTGGAATTGGATTAACTCTTCTCTATGTTGAAGATATCCACTTCCATCAGAATACATCCTCGTACAGTATCATTGTTGAAGTGTATAATGATCTTCTGGTTCTGCTTGTTTCACTTAGCATCAGTTGATGTAAGTCTCTCTAAGCCTCTCTGTATTCCTCCTGTTGGTCATTTCTTACAGAACAATAATATTCCATAACATTCATATACCATAATTTACCCAACCATTCTCCAATTGATGGACAGCCATTCATTTTCCAGTTTCTAGCCACTATGAAAAGGGGTGCCACAAACATTTTGGCACATACAGGTCCCTTTCCGTTCTTTAGTATTTCCTTGGGATATAAGCCCAGTAGTACCACTGCTGGGTCAAATGGTATGCACAGTTTGATAACTTTTGGGGCATAATTCCAGATTGCTCTCCAGAATGGTTGGATTCTTTCACAACTCCAACAACAATGCATCAGTGTCCCAGTTTTCCCACATCCCCTCCAACATTCATCGTTATTTGTTCCTGTCATCTTAGCCAATCTGACAGGTGTGTACTGGTATCTCAGAGTTGTCTTAATTTGCATTTCTCTGATCAATAGTGATTTGGAACACTCTTTGATATGAGTGCAAATAGTTTTAATTTCAGCATCTGAAAATTGTCTATTCATATCCTTTGACCATTTATCAATTGGAGAATGGCTTGATTTCTTATAAATTAAAGTCAATTTTCTGTATCTTTTGGAGATGAGACCTTTATCAGAACCTTTAACTGTAAAAAAGTTTTCCCAATTTGTTAGTTCCCTTTTAATCTTGTTTGCATTAGTTTTGTTTGTGCAGAAACTTTTTAATTTGGTGTAATCAAAATGTTCTATTTTGTGATCAATAATGGTCTCTAGTTCTCCTTTGGACACAAACTCCTTCCTCCTCCACAAGTCCAAGAGGTAAACCACCCCATGTTCCTCCAATCTATTTATGATCTCATTCTTTATGCCTAAATCATGGACCCATTTTGATCTTATTTTGGTATATGGTGTTAAGTGTAGATCCATATCTAATTTCTGCCATACTAATTTCCAGTTTTTCCAGCAGGTTTTTGTCAAATAATGAACTCTTATCCCAAAATTTGGGATCTTTGGGTTTGTCAAACACTAGATTGCTATTTTTATTCACTATCTTGCCCTGTGAACCTAACTTATGCCACGGATCAACTAGTCTATTTCTTAGCCAATACCAAATGGTTTTGGTGACTGTTGCTTTATAATATAGTTCTAGATCAGGTACAGCTAGACCACCTTCATTTAATTTTTTTTTCATTACTTCCCTTGAAATTCTCGACCTTTTGTTGTTCCAAAGGAATTCTGTTGTTATTTTTTCTAGGTCATTAAAATAGTTTCTTGGGAGTCTGATTGGTATAGTACTAAATAAATAGATTAGTTTGGGGGAGTATTGTCATATTCGCTCAGCCTATCCAAGAGCACTGAATGTCTTTCCAATTATTTAATTCTGACTTTATTTTTGTGGCAAGTGTTTTGTAATTTTGCTCATATAATTCCTGACTCTCCTTTGGTAGATATATTCCCAAATATTTTATACTATTGACAGTTATTTTGAATGGAATTTCTCTTTGTATGTCTTGCTGTTGGATTGTGTTGGTAATGTATAAAAATGCTGAGGATTTATGTGGATTTATTTTGTATCCTGCAACTTTGCTAAAATTCTGAATTATTTCTAATAGCTTTTTAGCAAAGTCTTTGGGGTTCTCTAAGTATACCATCATGTCATCTGCAATGAGTGATAATTTGATTTCCTCATTTCCTACTTTAATTCCTTGAATCTCTTTCTTGGCTCTTATTGCCAAGGCTAGAGTTTCTAGTACTATATTGAATAGTAATGGTGATAGTGGGCAACCTTGTTTCACTCCTGATCTTACAGGATCTTACAGTTTATCGCCATTACATATGATGTTTACTGAAGGTTTTAAATATATTCTCGTTATTATTTTAAGGAATAGTCCATTTATTCCTATACTCTCAAGCATTTTTAGTAGGAATGGATGTTGGATTTTATCAAATGCTTTTTCTGCATCTATTGACATGATCATATAGTTTTTATTAATTTGATTATTCATATGGTCAATTATACTAATCGTTTTTGTAATATTAAACCAGCCCTGCATTCCTGGTATAAAACCCACTTGGTCATAGTGTATTATCCTGGGAATGATTTGCTGAAGTCTTTTTGCTAATGTCTTACTTAAGATTTTAGCATCAATATTCATTAAGGAAATTGTTTAATTTCTCAGTTTTCGATCGGCCTGGTTTAGGTATCAGTACCATGTCTGTGTCATAAAAGGAATTTGGTAGGATTCCTTCGATCCCTATTTTTTCAAATAGTTTATATAGCATTGGAGTTAGTTGTTCTTTAAATGTTTGGTAGAATTCTCATGTAAATCCTTCTGGTCCTGGGGATTTTTTCTTAGGAAGTTGGTTAATAGCTTGTTCTATTTCTTTTTCTGAGATGGGACTATTTAGACTACTTACTTCTTCCTCTGTTAATCCGGGCAAGCTATATTTTTGAAGATATTCTTCCATTTCATTTAAGTTATCGAATTTATTGGCATAAAATTGAGCAAAGTAGCTCCCAACTCTTCATTAGTGGCGAGTTCTCCCTTTTCATTTTTAAGACTATCAATTTGCTTTTCCTCTTTCCTTTTTTTAATCAGATTTACTAAGGGTTTGTCTATTTTGTTGGTTGTTTCATAGAACCAACTCTTAGTTTTATTAATTAATTCAATAGTTTTTTTTTTTTTTAACTTTCAATTTTATTAATCTCACCTTTTATTTTTTGAATTTCAAGTTTTGTGTTTGTCTGGGGGTTTTTAATTTGTTCCTTTTCTAGTAATTTTAGTTGCAAGCCCAATTTGTTGGCCCTCTCTTTCTCTATTTTATGCAAGTAGGCCTCTAGAGATATAAAACTTCCCTTTATTACTGCTTTGGCTGTATCCCACACATTTTGGTATGATGTCTCCTTATTGTCATTTTCTTGGATGAAGTTATTAATTATGTCTATGATTTGCTGTTTTACCCAATCATTCTTTAGTTTCCAGTTATTTTTTGGTCTATTTTCCCCTGGCTTTTTATTAAATTTCTGCCTTACTGCATTTGATTTTGAGGTTTTTATGCCCTAGCATATGATCAATTTATGTATAGGTTCCATGAACTGCTGAGAAGAAAATATATTCTTTTATGTCTCCATTTAGCTTTCGCCAAAGATCTATCATATCAAACTTTCCTAGTTTCTATTTACCTCTCTGACTTCTTTCTTATTTATTTTGTGGTTTGATTTGTCTAATTCTGAGAGTGCAAGGTTTAGATCTCCCACTATTATAGTTTTGCTGTCTATTTCTTCTTGCAGCTCTCTTAATTTCTCTTTTAAGAATTTAGATGCAGCACCACTTGGTGCATATATGTTTAATATTGATACTGCTTCATTATTGATGCTACCCTTTAGCAGGATATAATGCCCTTCCTTATCTCTTTTAATTAGATCAATTTTTGTTTTTGCTTGATCTGAGATGAGGATGGCTACTCCTGCTTTTTTGATTTTGCCTGAAGCATAATAGATTCTGCTCCACCCTTTTACTTTTAGTTTGAATATCTCACCCTGTTTCAGGTGTGTTTCCTGTAAACAACATATAGTAGGATTCTGACTTTTAATCCAGTCTGCTAACTGCTTCCTCTTTATGAGGCAGATTGCCCCATTCACATTTATGGTTAGAATGACTAATTCTATATTGCTTGCCATCCTGTTAACTCCTGTTTATGTTTTTCCCCTTTCCTTCCCTCTTACCCCCCTACCCAGTATTAAACTGTGAACACTACTTGCTTTGCACAGCCCTCCCTTTTTAGTATCCCTCCCCCACCTTAAAGTTCCTTCCCTTATTTTACCCCTTTTCCTCACAATTTCTGTATTCCCCTCCCCTTAGCTTACTCCTTCCCTCTCACTTTTCAATGAAGTGGAAGAAGTTTCACCATAAATAGAATATGTCTATTGATACACATTATGTTCATCCCTCCTTTTTTTCTCTCAGATATAATAGGTTACCTTTGCCTCTTCATGAGATGCAGTACCACCACTTTACCCTTTTTTATGATATAATTTCCTTTCCACCTCTAGTTTCTAGGACAAATTATACATGTATTCTTTACATATCTTTATGGCAGAAATATAGTTCTCAATATTTCTTTTTACCTTTTGAGAATTCTCTTGAGTTCTGTATTTGAAGATCAAACTTTTTGTGTAGATCTGGTTTTTTCATCAAGAATAGATGGAATTCATTTATTTCATTAAATGTCCATCTTCTTACCTGGAAAATGATGCTCATTTTTCTGGGTAAGTTATTCTTGGCTGCATACCAAGTTCCTTAGCCTTTCAGTATATCCTATTCCAGGCCCTGCATTCCTTTAATGTGTACGCTGCTAGTTCCTGGGTTATTCTTATTGTGGCTCCTCCATATCTGAATTGCTTTTTTCTACCAGCTTCCAATATTTTTTCCTTTGTCTGATGGTTCTTGAACTTGGCCACTATATTTTTTTTATTATTTTTATTATATATATTTTTATAATATTATCCCTTATATTCATTTTTCCAAATTATCTCCCCCTCCCTCTATTCCCTCCCCCCGATGATAGGCAATCCCATACATTTTACATGTGTTACAATATAACCTAGATACAATACATGTGTGTAAATACCATTTTCTTGTTGCACAATAAGCATTAGATTCCGAAGGTACATGTAACCTGGGCAGACAGACATTAGTGCTAACAATTTACATTCACTTCCCAGTGTTCCTTCTTTGGGTGTAGTTATTTCTGTCCATCATTGATCAACTAGAAGTGAGTTGGATCTTCTTTATGTTGAAGATTTCCACTTCCTTCAGAATACATCCTCCTACAGTATTGTTGTTGAAGTGTATAGTGATCTTCTGGTTCTGCTCATTTCACTCAGCATCAGTAGATGTAAGTCTCTCCAAGCCTCTCTGTATTCCTCCTGCTGGTCATTTCTTACAGAGCAATAATATTCCATAACCTTCATATACCACAATTTACCCAACCATTCTCCAATTGATGGACATCCATTCATTTTCCAGTTTCTAGCTACAACAAAAAGAGCTGCCACAAACATTTTGGCACATACAGGTCTCTTTCCTTTCTTTAGTATTTCTTTGGGATATAAGCCCAGTAGTAGTACTGCTGGGAAAAAGGATATGCACAGTTTGATAACTTTTGGGGCATAGTTCCAAATTGCTCTCCAGAATGGTTGGATTCTTTCACAACTCCACCAACAATGTATCAGTGTCGCAGTTTTCCCACATCCCCTCCAACATTCATCATTATTTGTTCCTGTCATCTTAGCCAATCTGACAGGTGTGTAGTGGTATCTCATAGTTGTCTTAATTTACATTTCTCTGATCAGTAGTGATTTGGAACACTCTTTCATATGAGTGGATATAGTTTCAATTTCATCATCTGAGAATTGTCTGTTCATAGCCTTTGACCATTTATCAATTGGAGAATGGTTCAGTTTCTTATAAATTAGGGTCAGTTCTCTATATATTTTGGAAATGAGACCTTTGTCAGAAACTTTACTTTTAAAAATATTTTCCCAATTTGTTACTTCCCTTCTAATCTTATTTGCATTAGTATTGTTTGTACAGAAACTTTTTAGTTTGATGTAATCAAAATCTTCTATTTTGTGATCAATAATGATCTCTAGTTCTCCTCTGGTCATAAATTCCTTCCTCCTCCACAGGTCTGAGAGATAGACTATTTTCTGTTTCTCTAATCTATTTATTATCTCATTCTTTATGCCTAAATCATGGACCCATTTTGATCTTATCTTGGTATATGGTGTTAAGTGTGGATCCATATCTAATTTCTGCCATATTAATTTCCAGTTTTCCCAACAGTTTTTTTCCAAATAATGAATTTTTATCCCTAATGTTGGTATCTTTGGGTTTGTCAAAGATTAGATTGCTATAGATGTACCCTTTTTTGTCCTTTGTACCTAATCTGTTTCACTGATCAACTGGTCTATTTCTTAGCCAATACCAAATGGTTTTGGTGACTGCTGCTATATAATAAAGCTTTAGATCAGGTACACTTAGACCACCTTCCTCTGACTTTTTTTTCATTAGTTCCCTTGCAATTCTCGACCTTTTATTCTTCCATATGAATTTTGTTGTTATTTTTTCTAGGTCATTAAAATAGTTTCTTGGAAGTCTGATTGGTATAGCACTAAATAGATAGATTAGTTTGGGGAGTATTGTCATCTTTATTATATTCGCTCGGCCTATCCAAGAGCACTGAATGTCTTTCCAATTATTTAAATCTGACTTTATTTTTGTGGCAAGTGTTTTGTAATTTTTCTCATATAATTCCTGACTTTTCTTTGGTAGAGGGATTCCCAAATACTTTATACTCTCAACATTTGTTTGGAATGGAATTTCTCTTTGTATCTCTTGCTGTTGCATTTTGTTGGTGATATATAAAAATGCTGAGGATTTATGTGGATTTATTTTGTATCCTGCCACTTTGCTAAAATTCTGAATTATTTCTAATAGCTTTTTAGCAGAGTCTTTGGGGTTCTCTCTAAGTATACCATCATGTCATCTGCAAAGAGTGATAGTTTGATTTCGTCATTTCCTACTCTAATTCCTTGAATCTCTTTCTCGGCTCTTATAACCGAGGCTAGCGTTTCTAGTATTATATTGAATAGTAATGGTGATAGTGGGCAACCTTGTTTCACTCCTGATCTTACCGGGAAAGGTTGCAGTTTATTTCTATTGCATATTATGCTTACTGATGGTCTTAAATATATGCTCCTGATTATTTTAAGGAATAGTCCATTTATTCCTATACTCTCAAGAGTTTTTAGTAGGAATGGATGTTGGATTTTGTCAAATGCTTTTTCTGCATCTATTGAGATGATCATATGGTTTTTATTAATTTGATTATTAATATGGTCAATTATATTAATAGTTTTCCTAATATTCAACCAGCCCTACATTCCTGGAATAAATCCTACTTGATCATAGTGTATTATTCTGGAGATGATTTTCTGAAGTCTTTTTGCTAATATCTTATTTAAGATTTTAGCATCAATATTCATTAAGGAAATTGGTCTATAATTTTCTTTCTCAGTTTTCGATCTACCTGGTTTAGGTATCAGTACCATGTCTGTGTCATAAAAGGAGTTTGGTAAGACTCCTTCATCTCCTATTTTTCAAAATAATTTATATAAAATTGGGGCTAATTGTTCTTTAAATGTTTGGTAGAATTCACATGTGAATCCATCTGGTCCTGGGTATTTTTTCCTGGGGAGCTGATTAATAGTTTGTTCTATTTCTTTTTCTGAAATGGGACTATTTAAGCAATTTATCTCCTCCTCTGTTAATCTAGGGAGTCTATATTTTTGGGGGAAGTCATCCATTTCACTTAAGTTATCAAATATATTGGCATAAAGTTGGGCAAAGTAACTCCTTATTATTTCTCTAATTTCCTCTTCATTGGTGGAAAGATCCCCCTTTTTATTTGTAAGACTAACAATTTGATTTTCCTCTTTCTTTTTTTTGATCAAATTTACCAAAGGTTTATCTATTTTATTGGCTTTTTCATAAAACCAACTCTTGGTTTTATTTATTAATTCAATAGTTTTTTTTTTACTTCCAATATTATTGATTTCTCCTTTTAATTTTTGTATTTCAAGTTTAATTTTTGGTTGGGGAGGCCACTATATTTTTTGGCATTTTGATTTTAGGGTCCCTTTCAGTAGGTAATCAATGAATTTTTTCAATGTCTATTTTACCCTCTGTTTCTAAAACATCTGGGCAGTTCTCTTTAATAATTTCCTGGAAAATAGTGTCCAGGTTCTTTTTTTCCTCACATTTTTCAGGGAGCCCGATTATTCTCAAATTGTCTCTCCTGGTTCTATTTTCCAGGTCTGTTGTCTTCCCAATAAGGTACTTGACATTCTTTTCAATTGTTTCATTTTTCTGGGTTTGCTTGACTACTTCTTGATTTCTCCTTGAGTCATTCATTTCTACTTGTTCTATTCTAATTTTCAATGATGTATTTTCTTCACTCACTTTTTTTATATCTTTTTGTAATTGTCCAATTGAGTTTTTAAGTGAGTTTTTTTCTTCTTTGGAATTTTTTTCCATTTCATCCATTTTATTTTTTAGACAGCTGTTTTATTTTTCCAGCTCACTAATCCTGTTTTCCTTGGAGTTGTTTACCTTTTCTAATTCATTAATTTTATTTCATTTTCTTTTCATATTGCTAAAGTAAAAATTTCCTGTACAATGTTGAATAATAGTTGTGATACTGAGCAATATTTTTCATCCCTGATCTTAGTGGGAATGTGTCTTGCTTCTCTCCATTACAAATAATGCTTGCTGTTCGATTTAGATAAATATGGCTTATTATTTTAAGGAAAGTTCCCTCTATCCCTATGCTAGTCTCTAGTGCTTTTAATAAGAAAGGGTACTATATTTTGTCAAAAGCTTGTTCTGAGCTATTAATCAACTCCCTAAGAAAAAATCCCCACAACCACATAGATTTACATGTGAATTCTATGAAACATTTAAAGAACAATTAACTCCAATGTTATATAAACTATTTGAGAAAATAGGCAATAAAGGATTCCTAACAAATTCATTTTATGACACAGACATGGTACTGATACATAAACCAGGTAGGTTGAAAACAAAGAAAGAAAATTATAGACCAATCTCCCTAATGAATATTGATGCTAAAATCTTAAATAAAATATTAGCAAAAAGATTACAGAAAATCATCCCCAGGATAGTACACCATGACTAAGTAGGATTTATAGCAGGAATGCAGAGCTGGTTCAATATTGGGAAATTGTTAGCATAATTGACTATATCAATAAACAAATTTTAAAAAATGATATGATCATCTCAGATGCAGAAAAAAGCATTTGATAAAATCCAACATCCATTCCTAATAATAACACTTGAGAGTGTAGTAATAAATGGACTTTTCCTTAAAATAGCCAGGAGCATATATTTAGACCCGTCAGTAAGTATCACATGTAATGGACATAAACTGGAACCTTTTCCAGTAAGATCAGGAGTGAAACAAGTTTGCCCACTATCACCATTACTATTCAATATTGTATTAGAAATGCTAGCTTCAGCAATAAGAGTTGAGAAAGAGATTAAAGGAATTAGAGTAGGTAATGAGGAAACCAAATTATCAGTCTTTTCAGATGATATGATGGTATACTTAGAGAACCCCAGAGATTCTACTAAAAAGCTATTAGAAATCATTCACAACTTTAGCAACGTTGCAGGATACAAAATAAATCCACATAAATCCTCAGCATTTTTATATATCACCAACAAAATCCAACAGCAAGAGATATAAAGAGAAATTCCATTCAAAATAACTGTTGATAGTATAAAATATTTGGGAATCTATCTACCAAAGGAAAGTCAGGAATTATATGAGCAACATTACAAAACACTTGACACAAAAATAAAGTCAATTTAAATAATTGGAAAGACATTAAGCGCTCTTGGATAGGCTGAGCGAATATAATCAAGACGACAATACTCCCTAAACTAATCTATTTATTTAATGCTATACCAGTCAGACTCTCAAGAAACTGTTTTAATGACCTAGAAAAAAATTACAACAAAATTCATATGGAAGAACAAAAGGTCAATCATTTCAAGGGAATTAATGGAAAAAAAAATCAAATGATGGTGGCCTAGCTGTACCTGATCTAAAACTATATTATAAAGCAGCGGTCATCAAAATAATTTGCTATTGACTAAGAAATAGATTAGTTGATCAGTGGAATAGGTTATGATCATAGGACAAAATAGTCAATAACTATAGCAATCTGGTGTTTGATAAACCCAAAGATCCCAACTTTGGGGATAAGAATTCATTATTTAACAAAAACTGCATCCCAGAAGTTTTGGTATATTATCTTATTATTGTCATTTCTTGGATGAAATTATGAATTGTTTCTGTGATTTGTTGTTTGACTAACTCATACTTTAATATCAGATTCTTTAATTTCCAATTGGTTTGTAGTCTATCTTTCCCTAGAAATTTATTGAATATAATTTTTGTTGTATTGTGGTCAGAAAAGGAAGTATTTACTATTTCATCTTTTTTTGTTTGTTTGTTTGTTTTGCATTTGATTGTGAGGCATTTATACCCTAATAAAGGGTCAATTTATGCATAGGTGCCCTGTGCTACTGAGAAAAAGGTGTATTCCTTTCTGTTCCTAATCAATTTTCTCCAGAGGTCTATTGTATCTAGATTTTCAAGGATCCTATTAAACTCCCTCATTTCTTTCTTCTTTATTTTGTGGTTAGATTTGTCTGATTCTGAGAGCGTAATGTTGAGTAGTTGTTCTATTTCTTCCTGTAACTGGCTTAAAATCTTCTCTACAAATTTGCCTTCTCTACCATATGGTGCATCCCTTCAACATCCCCTTTATTCTTTTTTCCACTACAGACCTCTTCTCACCAGTTGTCTTTTTTTTTTTTGTTATCACCACATCAGAATCCATTCACAATCACACCCTCAGTCCATGTGATGTCTCCCTCTGTCTGTCCTAGTGACAGACACAGTTCTGAAGAGTTATAGATATTTTATGTATGTAAACAGTTTAACTGTTAAGTACATATTTCCCCCTATTTACCTTTTTATCGTTCTCTTAAATCCTGTATTTGTAGATTAAATTTTCTGCTTACTTCTGTTTTTTTTTTCATTATAAATGCTTGAATGTCTCTTACTTCATTGAAGCTCCATTATCTACCCTGAAAGATGATGCTGAGTCTCCCTGAGTAGTTAATTCTTGATTGTAACCTCAGTTACTTTGCCTTCCAGAATATGGTATTCCACGCCTTCTAATTCTTCATTGTAGAAGCTGCCACATCCTGGTTGATCCTGACTGTTGCTCCTTAATATTTCAATTATTTTTTGTCTGATAGCTTCTCGTATTTTTTCTTCAAGAGTATAGCTTTGGAATATCACAATAATTTGGGGGGGGGGTTTCCTTGTGGGATTCTCTTTCCAGAGGTGATCAAAGTATTCTTTCAATGTGTATTTCCGCATGTTTCTAGAATATTGAGGCTGTTTTCCTTAATAGTCTCTTGCAAAATGTTATCCGGGCTCTTTTGTTGGTCATGGCCTTCAGTTAAGCCAATAATTTTTAAATTGTCTCTTCTGTATGTATTTTCCAGGTTGCCTGTTTTGTCAGTGAGGTATTTCACTTTCATTTCTTTTTTTAAAATTCTTATTATGAAACTATTAGCAAAGATAAGTGTGCAAAGATTTTTAATTTCGAAGACAATTGAGAACATATGCCTTCTTATTTTTCATTAAATGGCATATAATTTCCCAAGAAAAAGAAAAGTATAGAGATCTTTTTCTCTTTGAGTTTATAATGGAAAGTGCTCAATGAAAAATTTGGAAGTTATACGAATAAAATGAATGATGGGAAAGAGCACATCTTAAATCTTAAATTTATTTTGGTAAAGAGATGGGCATCATTAGACAATAAAAATTAATAATGTATAAATTATCAGGACCAATCTTAGACCTGAAAAAAGAGGCTGAAATTATACAATTCTGTCCTTTTAGGCAGAAGGCAGGGTTATTGTTGTGGAATATTGAAAATATTGTTAGATTCAATTGATATATTGGTTGCTTTAATTGAATATTCTTTCTTCTCTTTTAAAAATGAATTCTTAATGCTCCTCCCCTCCATGGCTTTAATTATGAGGATCTTTCTTTCATGACACAAAGTACACTGTGTTTCCTTTATCTTTGGTGAGCAATTTTATCTCCTCATATTCTCTTTTATTGCTCTTGAATGGGACCCCAAAGACTTCATTTTGTTCTTTTTTTCTCATTATTCCTGGATAAGATTTCTATAACACTGACAAGGCACATGGAAATATTCAATCTGATTTCTCCATTCCAGGCTTATAAACTTTCTCTAAAGTCATATTGACGAGAAAGAATTCTGTTTAAGATGCCAGTGGAATTCAATAAAATTGTACTAAAAAATGCAATAGTTTTTCAGTGAATTTATATGTACTAAATATCTGAGCCATTGTTTTAAGAATACATTTATTTATTTATGTGTAAGGTAAATTATTAAATATAGAAACCTGTACTTGAGTCTCAGGTACATCACTTTTGAGCTGAAGCCTTGGACAAATTAGTCTTCTTTCATACATCTTGCTCCTTCTCATATCCTATGAACTATTACCCAGGCCTCTTGCAGTTTCTTCATATTCCATTACCCATCTCTTGGTCTTCCTACAGCTTAACCTCACTTCTTGGAAAGCTCTACCCCTCAGTTCTCCCTTTCTGACTTTCCCTGGTTTCTTTCAAATCATAGCACAAAATTCTATTCACAGCATAGCCTTTTTGAGTCCCTGTCCCTGCCTAGCTGCTAATGCCTCCTCTTTTCTGATTATCCTGATATAGTCTGCATGTATCTTACATGGAAATAGTTATTTGTATACTTTGTCTCACATAAGAATACATGATTCTTGATAACTATTTTTGCTCCATTTCTTTGTATGCCCAAAACAGCACAATCTGTCACAAAATAAGAGCTTACTAAATGCTTGTTGACTGACTGACCAACTTAATATGTGAAGATTTCAATTTTGTTGTTTGTAAAGTCAGTACAATAGTATTTCCTCACAGGATCTTTTGAAGATCAAATAACTATGCAGATATTTTGTAAATGTAAAATGTAAATTAATATGAACTAGTAGAATTAGTATTATCTCTGTTTGGAGTAATTGATATACCAAAGACAATCATCAATTTTCCCTGGACTTATTTTATACTTTATCTATCAAAGCCAGCTTAACTTGCTCTATAGTTTAAAAGTAGTTACAGGAATAAGAGCTTTGAAGCCGTTTGCTCATTCTTGCTTCTACCAAGCTTGTAGGAAAAAGTTTTCAACTGAAGCACTTACTTCCTCCAAAGGAAGATTAGAAATACATAGACAGTGACATGAGAATAAGTAAGAGGAGGAGCAGACCTGCAAATATCAATCCTTTTGTCATTTTAAGAGATGAAATATATCAGTAGCTTAAAATAAGGAGAAAAGTCAACCATTGGAATAGAATAAGGAAGCCAAGTATTTGTTGTCTGTTGACTATGTCTTCAGAGCATGTCTCCAAAACTTTTTCACAATATATAAGACAGATTCCACAGAAATCAATATTAAAAAAATCTAAGTACAAAACATGAGTTATGTCAGGGAATGGGTTTGTGTAGTGTGAGATCTTTCCAAGTAAATTATATATGTTTAGAGGGCAAATACTTCATTTTGTTCTTTTTTTCTCTTTATTCCTTAACATCTAATGGCTACACTGTCATCTAACAAAGTATTTTTCATAGAGACAAGAAGTAGCCCTGTTGATTTCTAATGCAGATTCTTAAAGAGTTTTCTAGAGCAACAAGAGGAAAAATAAACTGTTCAGTGTCACAAAGGTAAAATCTGTCAATTGTGGAATTTCAACTTTTATCATCCTAGATATCTTTCCATTAGATTATGTCTTTCATTTAATTGAAATCATATAAACTATATTGTTATCTAGAATGAACATTCAAGTATGGCCTTGCTTAAAACAATGTCATGTAACAAGTTCCCAGTAATTGGACCTTGGGGGCACTATTCCTGAAGTATCAATAAGTTTTCACTCTCTGTATATATCCAAGTCAGAACTTTAAATTGCTTTGAGGAAAAAAAAAATCCCTAAAAGGAAAAGATTTAAATTGACTTCTAAATCATGTGGCTGATTCTTTAGAGATTAGGGGGCTTCTATTATGGGGTCAGAGCAATGGTTCTCATCATTTCTCTTGGCCAAATGAAATTGAGTAAACACTTGAAAAATTCTTGAAAGAGATTTAATCTACTTTTCTTCTGTGTTCCCCATCCCTAAGCAAATTTTGTTTCTTTTTATTAATGCAACTTTGGAATAAATAACAACACATGTAAATAAGACCATAAAACTTTGGAACAACATATCTCTCCATTAGGAAGGAATTTTTGAAACCCATCATCATATTGAAGAGCTTTCTATAAAGTAGGAGACAATCAATTGCTTTAGAAAAAAAATCAAGGCAAAGCAATCTGCAGTGTGCTGAAGCCTGAGAGAAAAGATGATCTCCCAACTAGAGATAATGGATGTAAAGACTGAAGATGTAATAATCACTCAATGCTAAGGAAGACTAGTCATAAAGATAGATTAGATTTAAAATTTGGGGGTATTAGATTATGGGTGCACAATGTAGATTCTAAAACTAAATCATCTGAGAAAGGAAGTAGAGAGCAAGAAAATGTAGCAAGTCAAAATTCTACCAAAAAAAATGTACAAAATGAATAGAGATAAAGAATTAGATCTCTAATTTACACTAACAGGTATTAAGTGCTCAATTGAGGACTAGTAATCTTGTTTTCACAGAGTATGAAGCACACAATAAATTATATAGGAACATTTGCTTAATTGATTCACTAAACTATAATGTTTGTTTTTCCTATAGCAGTTATTATTTATTATAAAAAGCAATCTGATCTCCTTTGTGGAAAAGATGATAGAGCAATTAAAATAATGCTTCTCCATTTTTCAGATTATTAGGGGTATGATCAAAGAATAAATAAATAAATGGTTGCCTGAATGAAAACCATTTCTTAAGCTTTTATGTGCAGAACACTGTGCTAAGCACTGAGGATAAAAAATAGAAATGTTATATAAGCTTTTCTCTTGGCACTCATTTTCTAACAAAGGAAACAAGACATGTAGGAGGATTCAGCTGAAATTTGAAAAGAAGGATTACATGGTACAACAGCAAAACAAATACATTTTCTTTAAAGTCATTTCTCCAAATAAAACCACAGTTATTTCTGATATTGAACTATTTGACAGCATGGAACACTTTGATGAAAAGAAATTTATTTTTTGGTCTTTAGTAATTATTGCTACAGAGGGTTAGTGGGTTATAGCACCTGCAGATGCAGCTCTCAAATCTTATTCCAAGGTCTGATTCTCTGGATGTCGGTTTCAGGGACTAGGCTGGAAGCAAGGCCAGTCTTCTTCATCTTGAAGAGATGCCCACCTAAGCAATTAAACAGTAATATCATTTGTATGAGGAGTACTGGTGTCTATGATTCCATTTTCCAGATAGTAATGATGAACTGTAAATGATTATCTGAGTGACACATCTCTGACCCTCCAGTGGAAGAGAACAGGGTATAGTAATTATGATCAATAAAGGTGAAAAGATCTGTTGGAAGATAAGAGGTAATGCTAATATCACTGTCTCTAGCCTCAGTATTATTCTTCAAACTTTTGAATTATTTATTCTAAGAAATAACACCTGTAGGCACCAGGCATCTCCTACGCAACAAGCAATATTAATTGTTAACATAAACAAATAGCTCTTCCCTACGATAGTTACATAGATATACTGCAGACGGGTGTCATAATTGGTGAAAGTCATTGATGTAAGTGCTAGAAAAGAGCAGAATTTAAATATATATGCCTACAACATGGATTTTAACATATTCCTAAAGATAATTTTCAGGAATGCATTTATTTTCTCTTCTGAAGAAAACTATAACTTAATAACAATGTGTTTTTGTTATGTTTGCTTTTAAAGTTTGCTGCATAGTATATTTTTCAGAGGAAGTTAAATGGCTTACATTTATGCTTGGTGAATTCTGGTTAGGTAAAGGAAAAAGGAAAAGATAAAGCTAACATGGGGGTGCTTTGAATACACTAGTGTGGAGATATGGCCACTGTGCAAAAATTGACTTGGATACAGGATATTTTATATTTATAGTCATGTGTTAAATATAGGATTCTCAAAAGTTAAAGTCATATTTGAATTAATTGTAGTATGATAAAACCATTGCTTGGTCTTTTTATCTGAAATGTTGAAAGCTAACATCTCTAATAATTATTTAATAAAATGCTCATGATTGACCTAGATTAGTAAAATTAATCATATCCTTTTGCCATATTATGAATGTTTTAAAAGTTCACAGAGTATTATACTCCAAAGATATCAGATATAAGACCATGTTATCAACAATCATAATCTTTAACTAGGTATAAGGGTCTGGCAGTTTGTGGAGGAGTGTAATAACAGCAGAAATTAAGTGTAAAAAAAAAAAAAACAAGAATGTGTGGAAAGGAAAAGAGGGATTACCTTCTTATTATGATTCTGTAACATTCAACTATAAGTAAGACTGTATGGCATTGAATATATCACAAGCCAATGATAATTTGAAATCCTAGCAGTGTTTTATACACAAACACAACTCTGTGAATAGACATCAAGCCATCACTAGGTTGAAAGTGAAGGTGCTTTGGAAATATTAGTATGGAGATAGGACCACTGTGCAAAATTTGATTTGGTTACTGAGTATTTTACATTTATAGTAATGTGTTAAATATAGGATTCCCAAAAGTTAAAATCATATTTGAATCAATTGTAGTACAATAAAGTTGTTACTTTGTCTTCTTATCTGAAATGTTGTAGGTGGAAGATAGAGAACAAATGGAAAGATACAATAAGATCTCTGTGACTATGTTCTTTCTTCATGGTCTTGCTGACTACCCTGTCTATATATGGTTTTCTTTCTGCTATGCCTTATCCTGTACATTGTAATCCTGATGGACAACAGTTTCCTTATTACAATCAGCATCCTGGACTCTCACCTCCACACTCCCATGTATTTCTTCCTCAGTAATCTTTCTTTTCTGGACATCTGCTACACATCTTCTTCCATTCCCTTGTTACTTGTGAACTTCCTTTCAGAGGAAAAATCCATTTCCTTCATTGGATGTGGATTACAAATGTTCTTTTTCTTTGCCATGGGGTCCACAGAGTGTGTGCTCCTTTCTGTCATGGCATTTGACAGTTATGTTGCCATTTGCGACCCTCTGGGATATACAATTATCATGAACAAAGGACTTTCTGTGAAGTTGGTGACTGATTGTTGGATGGCAGGTGAGTTAACAAACCTCCCTAGTTATGCATTTGACATTTTGTGAGAATGTCATTGATTATCTCACATGTGAGATCCTGGCTGTGTTGAAATTGGCCTGTGAAGATATTTCTCTCAATGCGATTATAATGGTGATATCAAATATTTTTATAATAGTGATTCCAATGGTATTCATATTCATCTCCTACTTTTTCATTCTATTTACTATCTTGAGGATCAATTCTGTTGAGGGAAGAAAAAAAGCCTTTTCTACCTGCTTTTCCCATCTGATTGTAGTGATCATGTTTTATAGAACTATCACCTTCATGTACATGAAGCCAGAATCCAAAGACTCCCATGCAACAGATGAACTGATTGCTCTCTTCTATGCTGTGGTCATTCCTATGCTGAATCCCATCATTTACAGTCTGAGGAACAAGGATGTGAAAGCAGCTGTGATAAAGCTCAGCAAAAATATCTTCTCACAAAGAACACAAGAGACTGCAATACACCAGTCATATAAGGGGGAGGGGGACTACCCATGTTAAGAATCCACTTTTCAAAGCCTGATTGTTTCTCTTTTGCATTGACATATATTACCACAATCACCTATGGTAAAGGATAGTCATGGAGGGACTATAATGAAAATTATACAATATAAAACTTTTTTTCTGTTTGGAAACATAAAGGCTTCAAGATCTAAATTAGTAGAATGCTGATGCTGAGGCTAAGAACAAAAAAGGTAGAAGTTAAAAAGCAATGCTGGGCAAAATTTCCCAGCAAAGTTTCATTTAAGTGGAATGGATTTCACTGAGAAGTAATAAGTTAACCCTCACTGAAAACCTCCAAGTAGACTTGAGTAACCTCTTTTGGGGTGTTAGAAGTGTTGGAATAGAAGATCCTTTTGGAGCTTCTACTCTAAGAAGTCTAAATGACTTCTGAGATGATAATGATGAGGATAGCTAGTATTTATCTATTTTTAAAAGGTTAATAAATGTTTTACACAATTTATCATATTTGACCCTCATATCAACTTTGTGAGGAAGATGTGAATTGTAACCAATTGAAATATTCCAGAAGTTAAATGCTTGCTTAGGGTCACACACTGGGTAAAATGGGTACAATTCAACTTAGATCTTCCTAACTCCAAGTATAACATTTTATTCACTGCAGGATGTGGCTGCATAGACTCATTACCATTTCCTCATTTTGTGATGTTATTAAGTCTCTTTAAGTTGTGAAATCACTTTATAAGTTGGCCCCACTTAATTGATTCAACTTTCTTCCTTCTAAACAACCACAAAAAAAAAACATTATACCTCTTTTTTTTTAATTTTTATTATATATATATTTTTTATAATATTATCCCTTGTATTCATTTTTCGAAATTATCCCCCCCTCCCTCTATTCCCTCCCCCCGGTGACAGGCAATCCCATACATTTTACATGTGTTACAATATAGTCCAGGTACAATACATGTGTGTCAATATCATTTTCTTGTTGCACAATAAACATTAGAATCCGAAGGTACATGCAACCTGGACAGACAGGTATTAGTGCTAGCAATTTACATTCACTTCCCAGTGTTTCTTCTCTGGGTGTAGCTACCTCTGTCCATCATTGATCAACTGGAAGTGAGTTGGATCTTCTTTATGTTGAAGATTTCCACTTCCATCAGAATACATCCTCATACAGTATTGTTGCTGAAGTGTACAGTGATCTTCTGGTTCTGCTCATTTCACTCAGCATCAGTTGATTTAAGTCTCTCCAGGCCTCTCTGTATTCCTCCTGCTGTTCATTTCTTACAGAGCAATAATATTCCATAACATTCATATACCACAATTTACCCAACCATTCTCCAACTGATGGACATCCATTCATCTTCCAGTTTCTAGCTACAACAAAAAGAGCTGCCACAAACATTTTGGCACATATATGTCTCTTTCCGCTCTTTAGTATTTCTTTGGGATATAATCCCAGTAGTAGCGCTGCTGGGTCAAAGGGTATGCACAGTTTGATAACTTTTGGGGCATAATTCCAGATTGCTCTCCAGAATGGCTGGATTCTTTCGCAACTCCACCAGCAATGTATTAGTGTCCCAGTTTTCCCACATCCCCTCCAACATTCATCATTATTTGTTCCTGTCATCTTAGCCAATCTGACAGGTGTGTAGTGGTATCTCAGAGTGGTCTTAATTTGCATTTCTCTGATCAGTAGTGATTTGGAACACTCTTTCATGTGAGTGGATATAGTTTCAATTTCTTCCTCTGAGAATTGTCTGTTCATATCCTTTGACCATTTATCAATTGGAGAATGGTTCGGTTTCTTATAAATTAGGGTCAGTTCTCTATATATTTTGGAAATGAAACCTTTGTCAGAACCTTTGTTTTTAAAAATATTTTCCCAATTTGTTACTTCCCTTCTAATCTTGTTTGCATTAGTATTATTTGTACAGAAACTTTTTAGTTTGATGTAATCAAAATCTTCTATTTTGTGATCAATAATGATCTCTAGTTCTCCTCTGGTCATAAATTCCTTCCTCCTCCACAAGTCTGAGAGATAGACTATTTTCTGTTCCTCTAATCTATTTATTATCTCCCTCTTTATGCCTAAATCATGGACCCATTTTGATCTTATCTTGGTATATGGTGTTAAGTGTGGATCCATATCTAATTTCTGCCATACTAATTTCCAGTTTTTCCAACAGTTTTTTCCGAATAATGAATTTTTATCCCTAATGTTGGTATCTTTGGGTTTGTCAAAGATTAGGTTGCTATATATGTATCCTTTTTTGTCCTTTGTATCTAATCTGTTCCACTGATCTACCGGTCTATTTCTTAGCCAATACCAAATGGTTTTGGTGACTGCTGCTATATAATATAGATTTAGATCAGGTACACTTAGACCACCTTCCTCTGAGTTTTTTTTTCCATTAGTTCCCTTGCAATTCTCGACCTTTTATTCTTCCATATGAATTTTGTTGTTATTTTTTCTAGGTCATTGAAATAGTTTCTTGGGAGTCTGATCGGTATAGCACTAAATAGATAGATTAGTTTGGGGAGTATTGTCATCTTTATTATATTCGCTCGGCCTATCCAAGAGCACTGAATGTCTTTCCAATTATTTAAATCTGATTTTATTTTTGTGGCAAGTGTTTTGTAATTTTTCTCATATAATTCCTGACTTTTCTTTGGTAGAGGGATTCCCAAATACTTTATACTCTCAACATTTGTTTGGAATGGAATTTCTCTTTGTATCTCTTGCTGTTGCATTTTGTTGGTGATATATAAAAAATGCTGAGGATTTATGTGGATTTATTTTGTATCCTGCCACTTTGCTGAAATTTTGAATTATTTCTAGTAGCTTTTTAGCGGAGTCTTTGGGGTTCTCTAAGTATACCATCATGTCATCTGCAAAAAGTGATAGTTTAATTTCCTCATTTCCTACTCTAATTCCTTGAATCTCTTTCTCGGCTCTTATTGCCGAGGCTAGCGTTTCTAGTACTATATTGAATAGTAATGGTGATAGTGGGCAACCTTGTTTCACTCCTGATCTTACTGGGAAAGGTTGCAGTTTATTTCTATTGCATATTATGCTTACTGAAGGTCTTAAATATATGCTCCTGATTATTCTAAGGAATAGTCCATTTATTCCTATACTCTCAAGAGTATTTAGTAGGAATGGATGTTGGATTTTGTCAAATGCTTTTTCTGCATCTATTGAGATGATCATATGGTTCTTATTAATTTGATTATTAATACGGTCAATTATATTAATAGTTTTCCTAATATTAAACCAGCCCTGCATTCCTGGAATAAATCCAACTTGATCATAGTGTATTATCCTGGAGATGATTTTCTGAAGTCTTTTTGCTAATATCTTATTTAAGATTTTAGCATCAATATTCATTAAGGAGATTGGTCTATAATTTTCTTTCTCAGTTTTCGATCTACCTGGTTTAGGTATCAATACCATGTCTGTGTCATAAAAGGAGTTTGGTAGGACTCCTTCATCCCCTATTTTTTCAAATAATTTATATAACATTGGGGCTAATTGTTCTTTAAATGTTTGGTAGAATTCACATGTGAATCCATCTGGCCCTGGGGATTTTTTCCTGGGGAGTTGATTAATAGCTTGTTCTATTTCTTTTTCTGAAATGGGACTATTTAAGCAATTTATCTCCTCCTCTGTTAATCTAGGGAGCCTATATTTTTGGAGGAAGTCATCCATTTCACTTAAGTTATCAAATTTATTGGCATAAAGTTGGGCAAGGTAACTCCTTATTATTTCTCTAATTTCCTCTTCATTGGTGGAAAGATCCCCCTTTTCATTTGTAAGACTATCAATTTGATTTTCCTCTTTCATTTTTTTTGATCAAATTTACCAAAAGTTTATCTATTTTATTGGCTTTTTCATAAAACCAACTCTTGGTTTTATTTATTAATTCAATAGTTTTTTTACTTTCAATATTATTGATTTCTCCTTTTAATTTTTGTATTTCAAGTTTAATTTTTGGTTGGGGGTTTATAATTTGGTCTTTTTCTAGCCTTTTAAGTTGTAAGCCCAATTCGTTAATCTTCTCTTTCTCTATTTTCTTCAAATAAGCCTCTAAAGATATAAAATTTCCCCTTATTACTGCTTTAGCTGCATCCCAAAGATTTTGATATGATGTCTCATCATTGTCATTATCTTGGGTGAAATTGTTAATTGTTTCTATAATTTGCTCTTTCACCCAGTCATTCTTTAAGATGAGATTATTCAGTTTCCAATTACTTTTTGGTCTATTTACCCCTAACTTTTTACTGAATGTAGCTTTTATTGCATTGTGGTCTGAGAAGAAGGCATTTATTATTTCTGCCTTCCTACATTTAATTTTGAGATCTTTATGTCCTAATATATGGTCTATTTTTGTATAGGATCCATGAACTGCTGAGAAGAAAGTATATTCCTTTCTATTGCCATTCAGTTTTCTCCAAAGGTCTATCATACCTAGTTTTTCTAATGTTCTATTTACTTTTTTAATTTCTTTCTTGTTTGTTTTGTGGTTTGATTTGTCTAAATCTGAGAGTGCAAGGTTGAGATCTCCCACTATTATAGTTTTACTGTCTATTTCTTCTTGCAGTTCTCTTAACTTTTCCTTTAGAAAGTTAGATGCTATACCACTTGGTGCATATATGTTTAGTATTGATATGGCTTCATTATTTATGCTACCTTTCAGCAGGATATAGTTGCCTTCCTTATCTTTTTTAACGAGATCTACTTCTGCTTTTGCTTGATCTGAGATAAGGATAGCTACCCCTGCTTTTTTGGCTTTACCTGCAGCATAATAGGCTCTGTTTCAACCTTTTACCTTTACTCTGTATGTATCTCCCTGCTTTAAGTGTGTTTCCTGTAGACAACATATTGTAGGGTTCTGCTTTTTGATCCAATCTGCTATCCGTCTCCGTTTGATGGGATCGTTCATCCCATTTATATTTACAGTTAAAATTACTAATTCTGTATTTCCTGCCATCATATTATCCCCAGATTATGCTTTTTTCCCTTGACCCCCCTGATCCTCCTCCCCTATCTTTAATTTACAGACCCCCCTTGTGACGCGCAACCCTCCCTCTTTTTCTTTTTATTTTTTTATTTTTTTTTAGGATCCCTCCCCCCTCCCTCCAAGTCCCTTCACTTATTCTCCTTTTCCTTTTCCCTTTTCCTCTCCCCCTTTTAATGAGGTGAGAGAAAATTCTCTGAAAAACAAATATGTTAATTATTTACTCTTTGAGCCTCTCCTGATGAGAGTAAGATTCACACAATGATTCTCCCCCTCACTAAGTTCCCTCAGATATGGTGTATTTTCTATGCCTCTTTCTGGGATGTAGTTTCCCTCTTTTTTTTTCATTCCTTCCCCTTTTTCTGAACCGACCTCCTTCCCTTTACTACACCCCCCTTTTTTTCTTTTATATCAGTAAAATCAAATTATCCTTGAGTACTTTTTATATACCCACAACTGAGTTACAGTTCTCAAGGGTTCTGTGTACCTTTTTCTGTTTCTCTTCAGTCTTGTGGATGTAGATCAAATTTTTTGTTTAAGTCTGGTTTTTTTCTTAGAAACATGTAGAATTCCTCTGTTTCATTGAATGACCATCTTCTTCCATGGAAAAAGATGCTAAACTTAGCTGGGTAGTTCATTCTTGGTTGCAGTCCTTGATCTTTTGCCTTATGGAATATCAGGTTCCAGGCCCTTCTATCTTTTAATGTGGAGGCAGCCAGATCTTGGGTGACCCTTATTGTGGCACCTTGGTATTTAAATTGTTTTTTTCTAGCTGCTTGCAGGATTTTCTCCTTTGTGTGGTAATTCTGCAGCTTAGCCACTATATTCCGTGGTGTTCTTTTTTTAGGGTCTATTTCAGAAGGAGTTCGATGAATTCTTTCCACATCTACTTTCCCTTCTGTTTCTATTATCTCTGGACAGTTCTCTTTGATAATTTCCTGTAAAATAGAATCTAGGCTCTTTTTTTGGTCATAGTTTTCTGGAAGTCCAATAATCCGCAGAATATCTCTCCTAGATCTATTTTCCAGGTCTATAGATTTTCCCAGTAAGTATTTGACGTTGTTCTCCAGCTTCTCATTTTTTTTTTGTTTTGTTTGACTGATTCTTGGGTTCTCTGTGAATCATTCATTTCTATTTGTTCCATCCTGACTTTTAAGGAGTTATTTTCTTCTTTCACAGTTTTTAGTTCTTTTTGTAAATGCCCAATTTCGTTTTTAAATGAATTATTTTGCTCTATTGAATTTTTTTCCATTTCCCTAATTTTTTTTGAGAATTATTTTCTTTTTCCAATTCAGAAATTCTATTTTCTTGAGAATTTTTTATCTTTTCCAATTCAGAAATCCTACTTTCCTGTGTTTTTTTAACTTTTTCTAATTCATAAATTTTGTTTCCCTGCATCTCCTGTGAATTCTTTATTTTTTCCAACTCCAATTTCAGGACGTTGTTATTCTCTATCATAGCTTCCCTTTCCTTTCCCCATTTTTCTTCAAACTCCCTTAATTTTTTAAGAGATTCTTCTAGGAGAGAGTTATGTGATGGGGGGGCAGGAATCGTTCCCCTTTAGGTTGTTATCTGCTGTCTCTCTGCTGTTAACTTCCTCGGGGTTGGATACCCGCTCTTTCTCTGTATAGAAGGAATCTATAGTTTTTCTGGCTTTTTTGCTCATATTTAAAAATCTTTTGGGGTCTGTCTCTGGGGTAGGAAATTATTTATTTACTTCTTTACCAGCTTCCTCCCAGACCGGATGGATGCAGCAGCTCCTGTGCCTGAGCTAAGATAGAGCTCTGGGAGAGAGTTCCCCACCCCCTCCCTGGAAGTGCCTCAGAGGTGATTAGCACTGCTGTGCTTGAGGGCGTTGAATAGTAAAGACAGCACAAAGCCCAGCCTATGTTTCCGGGTGGGGCGTGGATGTCTGCAGCAGTTGATGTGAAAAGCCCCCTGTGCTCAAACTGGAAGTGTCTGCCAGAAACCGCGGTCCCTAGTTCAAAGGTTCCGCTTCTCTGGGACTTCCTGGAGCTGAGTTCCACTCCCTCCAGCTAAGCTAGGCAGTGTGTCTTGCCTTGGGCCGTATCCACCCACTTGTCAATCTCTTAACTATTCTCAGGTGGTAGCTGAGGCCACACCCCCTGGTGCAGAGATCTGCTGAGTCACCTCCAGGATCCGGGGAAAATCTAATCTGAGTTTTAAAATATTTTGGCTTTCTCTTCTGAACTGCTAAATAATTAGCAGAGAAGAGCTAACAGCCTGTGCCAGATTCCTTTACCTCAGTGGCTTCTCTGATCCCAGAGCCCTTCCCAGCGCAATGGGCGCAGTATGCGAGCACCTAGCCGTCTGTGCTGGCCTCTCTTCTTCCTCCCCTGGGGACTGACCTTGTCTGTTGAAACTCCAGATTCTCTTCAGCTGGTAAGTCGTGCTTCCAGTCCTTGTGGTATCTATCAGTCCTGGGCTTATTTTGAGACTTAATTTATCTAATTGGTTGTGAGGGAGTGAGGACCTTCACAGAGTCGTGTGTTTCTTCTCCGCCATCTTGGCTCTGCCTCAACATTATACCTTTTAACTTTGTTTCATAATTAATGTATCTATGTCTCTCTCTGTCTTTATTTGTGTGTGTGTGTGTGTGTGTGTGTGTGTGTGTGTGTGTGTGTGTGTGTGTATACCTACCTACACAAACACAGATAGATAAATGTACCCATCCATTCACCTATGTATAATTGATTTCCAAATCTGGGATTTGTTCTTATGGTTGCTGACGAAGGACATGTTTCTTTTTTTTCTTTTACAGAAATGTCAATTCTAATCAGTTTTCAAGGTGAAAATCATGCCTTCTTTTTCCACCAACATTGACTACAACTAAAGTTTATAGAGATTCTATTTGGTTATTGTACTGTTCTAAAATCTTGATCCATTTCATATGTGCTCATTTTGTTTCTCAAATTAGATTTTATTTAGAATTCTTGTGAGTATAATTTATTTTTTATCATGCATGTATCTTGTGTTAACTTCAAGGTTTAAAAATATAAATTGTACTCAACAATTATTTGTTGATTGATAGGAACTACTTAAAATTTGTTTTCCTGAATGGCTCAGTGCACTGAGAAGACTACCTTCTGTGTTGGTAAGGAATAGCTCAAATTGAAAATGACAATTATCAATTGTCATTAATGCTCAGACAGATGATTTGCTCCAAAATCCCATTTTGCTGCTGATGTTCAGTTGTTTCAGTAATCTTCAGATCTTTGTGACAATACTTGGAGTTTTCCTAGTGAAAATATTGGAGGACTTTATTATTTCCTTCTTCAGTTAATTTTTCAGATAAAGAACTGAGGCAAACAGAATTAAATCACTTGCTGAGAGTTACATAGCTAGTAAGTGTCAGAGACTACATTTGAACTGATGAATATGAATATTTTTTACTTCAGGCCCAATACTCAATCCACTATGCCACCTGTCTTATTATACATATTTATTATGAATATTCTATAAATTTATGTATATATATATATATATATATATATATGTATATATATATATATATATATATATATATATATATATATATGTACATATATATGTATACTACACACATTTATTATTTCTGGCTATGTCATTTGTAGAATATATAAATATATTCTATAGAATAAGAAAAGGAAAGAAGATGTCTATTAATTGGAGAATTAATTAGAAAATTGTGATATAATGATGGAATGAAATATCATTATATCATTAGAAATTATTGATCTAAAGAAGTTTAAGAAATATTGAAGGACCTTTATGAACTGATGTACAGTGAATAACGAAGACCCAAATTAAAGACAATGATAATTGGTGAAAAGTTCCCATCATACCCATAGTAGTAAAAGTAAAAAAGGTTCATAAAAACAATAATGATAATAACTATACTCCTCTATAGTAATAAAGTCAATATTCACTGTTTCTTTGGGAAGGGAGAATAATCATCAATGAGCAATGGAATCTCTAGACACTCAAAGAGTCATTTGTTTCAGTTTACATGTTCTTTTGTGATAATCATTCATATGTTTGAATGCTTGTAGTTATCTTATGAGTTAAAAATAAATGAACTAAAATAAATTAAGTAATTTTACACATTTTTAAGTTATTATGATTTGAAATGGCTGTACTGTTGGCTATTTCCAATACAGAATAAGCAATAAAATTAATAGAATTAAAGAATCTTAAAATGAAGTATACATATATATATATATATATATATATATATATATATATATATATATATATATATATATATATATATATATATATATATATATATATATATATATATATATATATGTTAGAGATCATGGTGTAATTTTATCTTATAGATGAAATAATAAAATTCCAAAGAGAACAAGTAAGTTTCCCAAGATAAATCAACTGTCATTTGGTTGTTTTAGTTGTATTCTTCATGTCCCCATTTGGGGTTTTCTTGGCAAAAATGCTGGAATGGTTTGCCATTTCCCTCTCTTGCACAGTTACTAAATATTTTTTCTTTCAAAGCAGATTTCTCTCCTTGTGATGAAGATAAATTCCAAAATGTATTCTTTTAAAGGTATTTTAGATAAAGGTAATGGACAAGTTAACAATCATTTTGAGATTATATAAAATTGCCAATTCCTTATGGAAGATCATAAGATCATTGAGTGTTAGGATTACTAGGTGAGAACTCAGGTTGTCTGGATAGTGACAAGGTGAGAATTCAGGTTGGACAATTACAAGGTGAGAACTCAGGTTGACTTGATAGAAGGAGCAAGCTCATTGGCTGAAGTGGTTCTTCCCAGAAGCCCTTGCATTATCCCACGCCCATTCTCTGGGAGAATAAAAGAGAGGACACCCAGAGATAGAAGAAGACTCTGCATTGCATCAGGCTTGACGGGGCTCCCTGCAGGAAGGGAAGTCACTTCTCTGGACAAGAGTTAACAGCAACTGCCTGGAGACAACGGTTCGTTACAGGAAGAAGAATCTGTCTGAGAGACTTGAGTAGAAGACACAGCAGATCTCTTCCCAGAGAGTGATCCGGCACCTTCTAGAGACGACAGCTCGCTACAATTGAGGGAAAAAAAATGTTCGATAAAGCAAAATAAGAAAGCATTAAAACCTCATGGTCATTATCAAAACACAGAGCTTTATTATAGGCTTCCTCATTCTTATTTTTCTTTTCCATTTCCCCCATTAGTCCTTTCTGGTGAACCCTCAGTTTAACAAAACTACAAAAATATCTATTAGTTCATGCATACCTTTAAAAAAAGAAATAGAAATAAAAGATTCCATCATCATTATCATCTATTTTGCAACCAAGTTTAATGCAATTAACATTAGGCTTTCAAAGACAATGTTGAGAGTAAAAACTCTGGCAAGTTCTCACATGTTAGAAAGACTTGGAGTTTACTTGATGGCAGGTTTGTTTGAGTATCATCAGAGACTAATCCCCAGCAGGTTGACTATCATATTTTTCTTCATAGAAACTCAGGAAATTCCCTACTAAGTCATGGTAAACTCTTTGGTAATAGAGAAAGCAGCCACACCAATTACATGAATGAAATCTACATCCTAGGAATCTAAATACTCCTTAGCACTTTTTATAAGAAGTCAACCATTTTTAGACAATGATACACTCAATATCAAGTTTTCCAAAATCTCTGTGGAAAGATATTTCTGCTCAGTAGCTTTTTCATGGTTCTTTTTACTTCTTTATTTCTTAAATTATAGATAATGGGCTTTATTATGGGAATAACCACTCTATAAAACAAAGTAATTTTTATACATAGCACTTTAACATTTGCAAAATACTTTATATATTTTACATATGATCTTCACAACAACTCTGGTAGGTAGATGTTAATATTATCTCCATTTTAAATTTAAAAAAATTGATAATTGTAGAAGTCAAGTGACTTCCCTGGGCACCCTGCTGGTAAGCATGTGAGGCAGATTTTTGACTCAGGTCGTCTTAATTCCAGAATCAACACTCAATCCTTTGTATCATTTATCTGCATATTATACTTTATCCAAACTCTCTTTTATAGGCAAAATTATGAAGGAAAAATTACTTTTATTCATTGCTTCCACTTGTTCACTCCCTTTCTATCTGACTTCTAACCTCCACATCCCTTACTACCCAAAGTTACTACTGATTTCTTTAATTAACTTTGTTTCTTTTATATTTTCCCTAAATGAAATATAAGGTCTTTGAGGGCAGGGAATACTTTATTTTTACCTTCATATTCCTGTAGAACAATGCTTACACATAATAGGCCTTTTATAAATGCCCGATTAGTTGAGTAATGAATTAGTATATGGATAGACTAGCCCAATGTTTTCACCTCTACCCAAGCCAATTAATGAACTAGGCTTTGTTTAAAATTGAAATTTATGAAAATTCTCTTTGCATGAGTCAGTATTAATAGTTTGAGAAAAAAAAAACCTTCTGATGAACACAATAGCTAAATCTAGCATTTAAAAGTCTAAGAGACATAGTTACTGAATAATTTAATCATTTTATTAATAAAGTGACCATATTTATTAATAAAAGGATAGTGTCTTAGAACAAAAGATGAAAGTTGACTCACAATTTGTTTGCTCTTAGTAGAGCAATCAACTCTCCTAACAGTAGCAGTCAACTTTGATTGGTTAACAATTATTGAGAAAATTCTCAGTACAATGAGAGACTGAACTATATTACCACGAGAGTCTTGGATCAGCCAAATTTTGATAAAAAGATTTATCAATTTCCATATTTCTTGTCTGATAAAAGGTAAAATTAAAATATCCCCAAACTTTTCTGAGTAAATATAACAAGCAAGGATGCATCCATTTGCCTAAACTGAGATTTTTTTTCAATGGTATTTGATTAGTTGTGGCCTGGATGAATCTTTAAGAGAGATTTCCCACATTGATTGATTTCTGGATGCAAAAGCAGAAAAAAGAAAAAAAAATCTTGATGCTTATTCTTTAATAATTTCTCAAATAGCCATGGTTCCAGGGAACTTATGAAAAAGAATGAAATAAATAGAGCTATGATGAACCAAATTTGAAGAATGTGTCATATTTATGACCAATGTGGGGACTTTTTTGTTTTAGTATCTATGTTTCCATGATAAATTCAAAAAAATCAATAAAAAATTGTTCCTGGTACAAGAGTTCCTATTTATTTCAGGCCAAGGGGAAATACACACACACACACACACACACACACACACACACACACACACACACACACACATATATACATATATACATATATATATATATATATACATATATACATACATATAAATATATATGTATGTATATATGTATATATAAACACCCCCCCAAAAAAAAGCCAAGAAACTTACAATGCAAATTATTTGTACTTTTACAAATGGTGTATATAGACCATTCAAGCAAAATCTAATATGTAAACAGTGTTTCAACAACATCGTTTCAAAAAAATCCAGAACATGGGAAAAGGTTCAGGAATGTGATGGAGCAGGTCTGAAAAGTCCACATCTCTAGATTTTCCCTACAAACAAAATAAAGTTGCACTTCAGGGCAAATCTAGACTGGTGAAAAACAAATGAGACTTGAGTCAGTATGGGGTCCTCCTGAGACAATCAGAATAGACCCAAAGAAAGACCCCAGTATGGAGAATTAGGCCAGCATGAAGTGTAAATACCTCCAAGCTAGCTCCTCTGAAATAACAAGCTGAGAGCCATGAGCCTAAACTATTAGAAATACCCTCATCCTCAAATACAGAACTTTTATTTCCCTAGCAGTGTGGGGAGTTAAAAGTGTGCTGAAACATGGATTTGAATGAGACAGAAACAGCATGCATGCACACACACACACAAACACAGTGAATACAAAAGCAGGAGAGCAGGGAAGCTGGCACTTACAAAAGGGTGAACATTTGGCACATACAGGTCCCTTTTCCTTCTTTAGTATTTCTTTGGGATATAAACCCAGTAGTAGCACTGCTAGATCAAAGGGTATGCACAGTTTGATAACTTTTGGGGCATAATTCCAGATTGCTCTCCAGAATGGCTGGATTCTTTCACAACTCCACCAACAATGTATCAGTGTCCCAGTTTTCCCACATCCCCTCCAACATTCGTCATTGTCTTTTCCTGTCATCTTAGCCAATCTGACAGGTGTGTAGTGGTATCTCAGAGTTGTCTTAATTTTCATTTCTCTGATCAGTAGTGATTTGGAACACTCTTTCATATGAGTGGAAATAGCTTCAATTTCATCATCTGAAAATTGTCTGTTCATATCAAAAGGTCAATAATTTCAAGGGAATTAATGAAGAGAAAAGAAAATGAAGGTGGCCTAGCTGTACCAGATCTAAAACTATATTATAAAGCAGCAGTCAATAAAACCATTTGACTAAGAAATAGAGCAGTTCATCAGTGGAATAGATTAGGTTCACAGGATAAAATAGTCAATGACTACAGTAATCTAGTGTTTGATAAACTCAAAAAGCTCAGCTTTTGGGATAAGAATTCACTGTTTGATAAAAACTGCTGGGAAAACTGGAAACTATTTTGGCAGAAACTAGGCATGGACCCACAAATAACACCTTATACCAAGATAAGGTCAAAATGGGTTCATAATCTAGACATAAAGAATGATATTATAAACAAATTAAAATAAGATAGGATATTTTACCTCTCAGATCTGTGGAGGAGGAAGGAATTTGTGACCAAAGAAGAACTAGAACTATCATTTTTTGATTACAAAATAGATAATTTTGATTATATTAAGTTAAAAAGGTTTTGTATAAAACAAAAGTAATACAAAGTTGGAAGGAAAGCAATAAACTGGGAAAATATTTTTACATTCTATGATTCTGATAAAGGCCTCGTTTTTAAATATATAAAGAACTGACTCATCTTTATAAGAAGTCAAGCTGATGAGCTGTGAGAATTGGGGTGGGATATCCTTTCTGGTTGGAGCCACAGGCCCCGTGTAAAAGAATTTGCAAATCCAAAATCTGCATGGCAAAAAGGGATTTATTTGCACAGAGAATCCAGTTTGCTAGGAAAACAGACTTCTTAGTGGGCAAAGATTCCTGGCAGGACAGCTTGCTAAGAAGACAACTTCCTTAGCTTGCATAATCCTGTTTAGTATTTCTGTGAAGGCAGTTTGACCAACCTTGATTATATAGGGTAAACCTTGGTCTGGAGGCTGGGAGCAGTTTGGGTTATTCAATAGAGCACCATCAGGCAGAGAACTCCAATTGAATAAAATCACTTAACTGGTAGTCTGAGCTACTGAGAGTGGTCCTGGGCTAATCTTCAACTTAATAGAGGGTGTGACCACATCCCTGGCCAAGATCTCCAACTGTATGAGACCATTTAACTGTGTTCCCTGAAGGGTGGGCCTCTTTCAGAAAAGAGTTTGAGACTCAGGAACTTACCCCAAGAAGGGGAACAGTTTCATGGTTCACCCCAAAGGTTAAGGGGAAAAAATTCACATCATTTCCCCTCAAAAGATTTCAGTTTACATCAGTCATTCTCCAATTGATAAAAGGTCAAATGATATGAACAGACAATTTTCAGATGAAGAAAATGAAACTATTTCTAGTCATATGAAAAGATGCTCCAAATCACTATTGATCAGAGAAATACAAATTAAGACAACTCTTAGATACCACTACACACCTGTTAGGTTGGTAAGATGACAGGAAAGTTTAATGTTGGAGGGGATGTGGGAAAACTGGAATACGGATACATTGTTGGCAGAACTATGAACAGATCCAACCATTCTGGAGAGCAATCTGGAATTATACTCAAAAAGTTACCTTTTGACCCAGCAGTGTTTCTATTTGGCTTATATCCCAAAGAGATCTTAAAGGAGGGAAAAGAACCTGTATGTGCAAGAGTGTTTGTGGCAGCTCTCTTTGTAGTGGCCAGAAACTGGAAACTGAGTGGATGTCCATCAATTGGAGAATGGCTGAATAAATTATGGCATATGAATGTTATGGAATATTATTGTTCTGTAAGAAATGACCAGCAGGATGATTTTAGAGAGGCCTGGAGGGACTTACATGAACTGATGCTGAGTGAAATGAGCATTGTACACGGCAACCACAAGACTATATGATGGTCAATTCTGATGGACATGTCTCTCTTCAACAATGAGATGGTTCAAACCAATTCCAATTGTTCAGTGATGAAGAGAGCCATCTACACCCAAAGAGAGGACGTTGGGAGCTGAGTGTGGACCACAACATAGCATTCTCACTCTTTCTGTTGTTGTTTGCTTGCATTTGTTTTCTTTCCCAATTTTTTTTCTTCCTTCTTTATCTGATTTTTCTTGTGCAACAAGATAACTATATAAATATGTATACATATATTGGATTTAACATATACTTTAACATATTTAACATGTATTGGACTACCTGTCCTCTAGGGGAGAGGATGGGGAGAAAGAGGGGATAATTTGGAACAGAAGGCTTTGATTGAACAGAATTGAACAGAAGGTCAATGATGAAAAATTACTCATGCATATGTTTTGTAAATAAAAAAGTTTTAATAACATATAAATAAATAAATACATCTTTATTAAATGGGAAAAAAAGAAGACTCCTACTTTCTCTATCCAAGGAGAGTTTGTTTGAAAAATTAGTTATTTGCAATGACCTTGGATTCTTACAATTAAAATGTTTCTAGGGTGCAAATAATGAATACATATAACCTTAAAGAAAATACATCAACAAGGCAATGAATTTTTCCTATTTGAGCACCCAAAACTTTTTGCCATATTTTGTCTTATGTAATGCAAAGAAAGAAAAATATCTAAAAATAAAAATCCTATTCCACCTTAACAGTGGAATCATGTCACATGATATGGTTCATAAAGATAGATTAGATTTTTTTTTCCTGTTTGATGATCAAAATTTCACCTGAGATAGATGTCATTTCTTTTATGACCTGCAAAAAGAAGGGACAAAAATATTTAACACCCTCTTGAGACTTTGTTCACTTAACACTAAACAAGTGTCTAAGTGAACAAAGTCTCAAGAGGATTTTAAATGTAGCTTAGAAACAATTCATAACAAAGTTAGACGAAGCTTATTTTCAACTCATGGGATCAATTCCCGTGATAACTCATTTACACAATGGAGAATCAGACTTTTAATGATACCCTTTGCAAGTTGTTGTACTCCTGCAGAATTACTGTGATAGCGGTAGTTTTATTCTTGAGAGAGAAGAGTTACTTAGAATAACTAACGTGTTGAGTAATGAAGAAAGGTAAACAAAAACTTGTAAATTCTAGTCAGGAACATAACTAGTTTTTAACACTTTATACTTGGATCAATTAAACTAAATTCAGAAATCATTTACTAACTGCCTACTCTGTTCAGTGCCTTTCAGTAATGGTGTCAAACGCAAATAGAAATGGGGATACTAAATAATATATTAAGTAAGATTCCTATGATAGCATATTGATTTTGAAAGACATTTATTAACTTTATCCATTCTCTATTCCTTTTTTATTCATTTTGTTAAATATTTCCCAATTAAATTTTAATCTGGTTCCAACACTCAGGAGCATTGTAGCTACTATCTTTTTACCATGAAATAAATGGGGTCCAAACCAAAATAATCAGAGCCCCCCAAATCCACAACTGGATGATTTTGACCTACATGGCACCAATACAGAGAAAGGTGAGATTAGGACTCTGTTCTCCAGAGCACCTTCTACTAGAAACTTAGGGACAAGGGAACATTGATAACCTTAGGTCACCAATTTGAGGGATCACAAAAGTATTCCTCGATAGATAGACAAGTAGCAGTATTGGTATACCAAAAGAAGGTCACTAATATCTACTTTCAGTTTTATTTTGAGCTCCAAGAATGGAAAATGGATTTGATTTGTGAAAGAATGCATGACTATTGCTAGTTGTTTTGTTGCTGTTGTGTTATTGCTTCAATCATCGTTCTAGTTACCAATGTTTTTGCTCCTAGAATCCCTTGTCTCTTCCCAACTGTCTCTGTTTCTGCCAAGTCAACATCTCTAACCTCTTCCAGGATGCCTCCAGCCACCCAAAAGTCCTGCCAATCCCCATCACTTACCAAGACTTTTATTCCTTTATACAACTGTGCCATCTATTAACTCCACATGCTTTACTTACTTTTTAAACCCACTTACCAAAGAGGACTATTCCCTACATATCTTATCAGTGTACTGGTCATTAGCCTCAAAGACAAAGGGGTTTATGATTATAAGATAAGGCCTAGCAGTTAATGAGACCACCAACCCTCAGGTCAAAAAGAAAATTTTGCAAAAAACAAGAAAAAACAATTCAAATATACTGGAGCCACAATTAGAATTGTACAAGACTTCTCAGCAGCTACAATAAAAACCTGGAGGTTTTGGAATCATTTCTACAGATAAGCAAAAGAACTAAGGCCATGACCAAAAATAGCATATCCAGCAAAATTATCTGTAGTTCTGAATAAGAAAAAAAAAATGGACATTCAATGAACTTGCAGATTTTCAGGACTTTCTATCAAAGAGCAATTTTAAGGAACTCATCATGGACAAATTGTTTAAACAGAGATAGTTCAAGCGTTTTTTACATGGGAAATGTATACTTTATGTTTAAGATTTATGTACCAACAATATGGTAAGCTCAAAAGAAAGATTGAGAAAGTAAATGTAAAAATTATAATCATGTTATACAAATGAGGTACAGTCATTAGAGGGGGGAAGAGGATTGTAATTCTGAAAACTTACATGGGGAATGGATTCAATTTACAAAATAGTAAACAAAAGATGGATATTCATGGATATAATGCATTCTACTAATATTTATATTTTCTTAAAGTGGTATTTATTGTTATATATTTTGAATCCTCCCAGATGTTTCACAATCTATCAATAATTCCTTAGTGTCCCAGTTTTCCCACATCCCGTTCAATATTTATCATTGTCTTTTACTGTCATCTTAGCCAAATGAGAGGTGTGAGGCGTTAACTCAGGGTCTTTTTTAATTTGTAGATTTCTAATCAATAGTGACTTAGAACATTTTTTCAAATGACTATAGATAATTTTAATTTCTTCATCTGAAAATTGTCTATTCATATCTTTAACCATATCTCAATTGAGGAATGACTTGTATTCTTATAAATTTGACACAGTTCTTGAGATATTTTAGAAATTAGACCTT